>NW_019950040.1:6277-9229 GCF_002910315.2 Salvelinus sp. IW2-2015 | reverse complement strand
AATCCACTCCCAGGACCCTCATAGGCCCCGAGCAGAGCGGGAGGCCACTGAGGCCTTCCTCTCTCCCAGCCCACGGTCCAAAAAACTTAACTGAGGATTTCCCCAGGTTGACCCTAGCCCCAGATGCCTGTTCGAACTCCCCCAGGACCTCCACCGCCCTGGCGACACTCCCCTCGGATGTCAGAAACAGAGTCATGTCGTCCGCATACTGGGAGATCTTGACCTCTGAAGAGCCCCTGCCAGGGGGCCGAAGGCCCATAATACGTGCGTCTGCCCTGAAAGCTGCTGCTAGAGGCTCCATGTACAACACAAAGAGAAGTGGAGACAAAGGGCAGCCTTGGCGTACCCCAGTCTGCTGAGGAACCACCTCTCCTACATGCCCATTTACTAAAACCCTACTTCCCACTGCAGTATATAGAATCCCCACCCACCTCAAGAACCCAGCCCCAAAACCCATCCTTTCCAAGACTGAAAAAAGAAACCCATGGTGCACCTTATCGAAAGCTTTTTCCATATCTAAACCCACCAACATGAGGTGCACCCCTCTGTCCTGGGCCCAAGCAATACAATCTCTCACCAGACTCAGGTTCCAATGTATGGACCTCCCCTCCACCCCACAGGTCTGGTCCTCATGTATGACATGGGGCAGAACCTTCCTTAGGCGGCCCGCTAGGACACGGGCTACCACCTTATAATCTGCACACAATAGCGTAATGGGCCTGTAATTCCCCAGGTTATCCCTTTCCCCTTTCTTGAAAAGCAGCGTCAAAACTCCCTCCCTCATTGAAGACCCCAGGAGCCCTGAATCATACACCGCTTTAATTACCGAAAGAAAATCTCTACCCAAAATCTCCCAAAAGGTAACATAAAACTCCCGAGGAAGCCCATCGTAACCTGGCACCTTGTTGCTTGGTAAACCCCGCAAAGCAGCCTCTACCTCCGCAAGCTCGAAAGGGCGGTCGAGATCAGAGGCTGCCTCCAGGGGAACCTTTTTCCTCAAACCCCCCCAAAAAACACGCTCTTTCGAACCATCTTTGTCCTTCTCCCTGAAGGATTCTTGGTAGAAAGAGGACGCTGCTTCCACCATCCCCTTTGGGTCAGAAACCATCCCCCCCCCCCCTTCTGTTCGCAGCTGAGCAATAACTGCTTTGGCACGGGCAGCTTTAACCTGTTTAAAAAAATATGAGCTGCTAGCCTCACGAAACTCGAACTTGTCTCTTTGACACCTAAAGAGAAAGTCCCTGGCCTTCCCCTGAAAATACAACCCCAACTTACTTTTTAAAACCTCCATCCTCTCCACATACCTCCCCTCACCCTTATTCTCAGCTGACACCAAGACAGTCAGCTTCCCCTGCAGCCGCTGAAAAACCTCCCTATCTGCTCGGGCCTTAGCGACACAGTGCGAAATGGCCAGGGTACGCACATTGCGTTTTACGCACACCCACCATTCAACT
The DNA here is from genome assembly GCF_002910315.2 of Salvelinus sp. IW2-2015. Lineage (NCBI taxonomy): Eukaryota > Metazoa > Chordata > Actinopteri > Salmoniformes > Salmonidae > Salvelinus > Salvelinus sp. IW2-2015. The sequence continues at coordinate 7,775 of NW_019950040.1, read as the reverse complement.
ATGGAACCAAAAAAAGGCTTGAGGTCCCCCCATATCTCATAATGTGAATTAAAAGCCTCCCTAAAAGAAAGATCCGGCAAAATTTTGGAGTTTAATTTCCAAAAACCTCTGCCAAATATCGGCACGTCTACCGAGAACACTACCTGGACTTGGCAATGGTCAGAAAACCAGACCGGAGACACAGTGACTTGCGAGATTGGCACAGATACAGGTTAAAAAAAAAAAATCTATACGACTACGGGAACCCCTTGAGTTTGCCCATGTCATACCCTCCCCATTGGGGTCGCAGACTCTGAAAGAGTCCCTGAAAGAAAAATCTTTAACCACAGAAACCAAATAGGGTAGGCTAAAATCCCCAGTGCCTTTGAAAGAGACATTGAAATCCCCGCCCAAAACCTCAGTTCGGTTAGTAACACAAACATCTGGCAGAGCCAAAAAAAGATATTTTCTACCTCGAGGTTCAGCAGGTGCATAAATGTTAATAAAACGAAACTTCGCCCCCCTCCAGTCTGCATCAACCACTAAAACCCTCCCCTCTATGACAGAAAAGGAACCCACCACACAAAAATCCCCACCCCAGAGGAGTGCACCCCCCCATCCCCCATCTGGACTCTCCCTTCGCCCACCCCCTTGAAAAAACAGAAACATCCTCCATGTCCTTTAAATGAACCTCTTGTAAAAAAACAAACCTGGAAGGAGATACAGGAAAGGTACTGAAACACCCCTCTCTTCCCCATATCCCTTAATCCCCTTACATTCACTGTTACTACTGTAAAAAGGCCCATACAAAAGAAGAAATAACTAAAGGAGATCATGCAGTCTGTCAGATARGAGCYTCCCCCATCCCGAAGCCACTCACCCCTTCCAGGTATTGGTCACTGTTCGGCGTGCCTGGCGCCAAGAAAGAGCGTTCAGGGCTGGAAAAGTCCACACAGGTTGATACCTGTCCACGGACCTGCGATGCTTCCCCAGGACTGGAAGAGTGGTCTCCCCCGGACAGTACCTGTGCACAGTCCATTGAAGCCTCCTCAGGATTGGTGTCCATCTCCGAGGTGCCTGTCCCTGGAAGCGCAGGAACCAAACAGGGCCCATGGACCTGGTCCCCAGACCCCCCCCCCCACCAAGGCTTCAGAGGCCGCCGACGCAGGAGCCTTCAAAACAACTGGATCCTGGGTCTCAGCCCCCAGCACTGTAAACCGGTTGGAGGTAGCCACCAATGGCCTCCTATGCTTTTCCACCGCCACCCGGTCAGTGACCCTCCTCATCTTCTTCCTTTTCCCCTTGTACACCTTCCCGGACTCTCCAATGTCTGAAGATGCCGATCCAGTCGACCCGCCTGCCGAAGACGAGCTTATCTTCCGCGTAGGGGTTCGGAAGATCTGACATCTCACTCAGCAGACTATGCTCCCGTCAGCAGCTCCATCTCCTCCTCAGTCCCCTTCGGACGGACCTCCTTTACTGCACTTTCCCCTGGGGCTTTCGCCACCTCCGCTGCCGC
>NW_019950040.1:0-1707 GCF_002910315.2 Salvelinus sp. IW2-2015 | reverse complement strand
AAAATCTATACGACTACGGGAACCCCTTGAGTTTGCCCATGTCATACCCTCCCCATTGGGGTCGCAGACTCTGAAAGAGTCCCTGAAAGAAAAATCTTTAACCACAGAAACCAAATAGGGTAGGCTAAAATCCCCAGTGCCTTCGAAAGAGACATTGAAATCCCCACCCAAAACCACAGTTCGGTTAGTAACACAAACATCTGGCAGAGCCAGAAAAAGATCTTTTCTACCTCGAGGTTCAGCAGGTGCATAAATGTTAATAAAACGAAACTTCGCTCCCCTCCAGTCTGCATCAACAACTAAAACCCTCCCCTCTATTACAGAAAAAGAACCCACCACACAAAAATCCCTATCCCCAAACAAAATCCCCACCCCAGAGGAGTGAACCCCCCCTATCCCCCATCTGGACTCTCCCTTCGCCCACCCCCTTGAAAACACAGAAATATCCCCCGTGTCCCTTAAATGAACCTCTTGTAAAAAACAAACCTGGAAGGAGATACAGGAAAGGTACTGAAACACCCCTCCTCTCTTCCCCCTATCCCTTAATCCCCTTACATTTACTGTCACTACTGTAAAAAAGGTCATAAAAAGAAGAAATAACTAAACGAGATCACCCATACATACAGTCTGTCAGATAGGAGCCTCCCCCATCCCGAAGTCACTCACCCCTTCCAGGTATTTTTCACTGTTCGGCGTGCCTGGCGCCAAGAAAGAGCGTTCAGGGCTGGAAAAGTCCACACAGGTTAATACCTGTCCACTGACCTGCGATGCCTCCCCAGGACTGGAAGAGTGGTCTCCCCCGGACTGTACCTGTGCACAGTCCAATGAAGCCTCCTCAGGATTGGTGTCCATCTCCGAGGTGCCTGTCCCWGGAAGCGCAGGAACCAAACAGGGCCCGTGGACCTGCTCCCCAGACCCCCCCACCGAGGCTTCAGAGGCCTCCGACTCAGGAACCTTCAAAACAACTGGATCCTGGGTCTTAGCCCCCACATCTGACCCTTCATCCCCAGTATCAGGGTTCAGCACTGTAAACCGGTTGGAGGTGGGCACCTCTGGCCTCCTATGCATTTCCACCACCACCCTTTCAGTTACCCTCCTCCTCTTCTTTCTTTTCCCTTTGTATACCTTCCCGGACTCTCCATTATCTGAAGATGCCGATCCAGTTGACCCGCCTGCCGAAGACGACCTCATCTTCCGCGTAGGGGTTCGGGAAGCCGAATCTTCTGACATCTCACTCAGCAGACTCTCCTCCCAAGCTCCCGTCAGCAGCTCCATCTCCTCCTCAGTCCCCTTCAGACGGATCTCCTTTTCTGCACTTTCCCCTGGGGCTTTCGCCACCCCCGCTGCCGCCTCTCGAATTTCCTCAAGAACCTCTTCTATTGGCCTGAGGGGATGGCCCGCAGCACCTTCCTCGTTGCCATGGCCGGCTGCCTCCGCATAGGTCCGTTGTCTATTTGGACAGTCTTTGTACAAATGGCCCTCCTTCCCACAGCCATTGCACACTCGAGCCTCCCTGCAGTTGGCTGCCCCGTGACCTGGTTTCCCACAGTTTCTGCACTTCAGTAGATTGCATCCCGTGGCCAAATGACCGAAGCTACGGCAGTGTCTACAAAAACTTGGTTGGCCTGAATAAAACAGGTACCCCCGGTCCGCTCCAATGGAGAAATAGGCTGGTGGGTGAACCAACTTATCGGCTCCTTCCGGATC
>NW_019950039.1:0-9232 GCF_002910315.2 Salvelinus sp. IW2-2015 | reverse complement strand
TTCCAGTGAAGGAAGGAAGGAAGAGAAGGAGGGATGGGGTTCTTGTGGTGTGGAGGTATACAGAGGTTATGATGTTGGCTTGATTAGAGGAGAAGAATGAAAAGCGAGAATCAGATGAGCGGAACACCAACCCCTCCTCCTCCTTCTCCTCAACCTGCTCTCCTCCAAAGCTTTCACCTCAATGATGCGAGTGTGTCCTTGGCCCTCCCCCACTTACATACAGCTCCACACACACACCCCACAGGAAGTGGAGTGAGAACCAATGAGGGGAGAGGGATGGATGTGTGAGGACAGAGAGATTGGCTAGTGGTACCAGGGATAAGAGGTGCTGTTGCTCTGATAGCTCTGCAGGGCCTGGATGACTGTGATCCATTTATCATTTCTCTCTATCCCTTTGTTACTGCTCTCTCATTCACTCTTTGTAACGATTCTATTCTCTTGCCCTCTTTCATCTCTCTCTCTCACCCCTCCTCCCTTTCCACTCCCCCGTGGTGGTAGTCTCTCTCTCATCCCCTCCTTCCCTCTTCCACTCCCCCGTTGGGTGGTAGTCTCTGCTCCTCTCGTCCCCCTGATGGTATGTCGTTCGCTCTCTTCTCCCCCGTCCTTCCATCTTCGCACTCCGCCCGGGTGGTAGGCTCTCTCTCTTCTCCACCTTCCTTCCCTCTCTTCACTCCCCCTGGTGTTAGTCTCTCTCTCTCCCCTCCTTCTCTCTTCCACTCCCCCGTGGATGGTAGTTCTCTTTCTCTCTTCCCCCCCTTCCCTCTTCCACTCCCCTGGTGGTAGTCTCCTCTCCTCTCCCCCCTTCCTTCTTCCACTCCCCCGTGGTGGTAGTCTCCTTCTCTCTCTCTCCCCCTGATGGTAGTCCTCTCTCTTCTCTTCCTCCCGGGTAGCTCTCTCCTTCCTCCTTCCTTCATCTCGTGGTGGTAGTTCTCTCTTCCGCCTACCTCCCTGTAGTCTCCTTCTCTCTCCCCTCCTTCCTCTTCCACTCCCCCGTTGTGTAGCTCTCTCTCTCTCTCTCTCCCTCTTCCCTCTTCCATCCCCCGTGGTGCGTAGGTTCTCTCCCTCTCTCTCCCTCCTTCCCTCTTCCACTCCCCCGTGGTGGTAGTCTCTCTCTCTCTCTTTCTGTGAGTATATGAGGTGTGATAGTGGAACCTGTATTACAGTTCACCCCCGCCGCCAGCCGAGTGCTCTGGTATTGATTGTCCTGGTCTTCCAGGGAGAGTAATGGCTTTCTGAGGTGAGGGGAGGATTTAGGGCACTAATTGCCTGTTGTGCAGACAAGATACGCTTCTCCTCTCTCACCTCATCACCTCTTGTCTCTCATATATACAGATTAAGGTCGAAAGTCATTCAAACTCATTTTTCAACCCCTCCACAAATTTCTTTGTTCGCAAACTTATTAGTTTTGCAAGCGGTTAGAACAGTCTACATTGTCCATGAACACAAGTAATTTTTCCAACAATTTTTTATAGGCGAGATATATTTTCACTGTAAAATTCAAGGATCACTATTTCCAGTGGTCAAAGATTTACATACACTAAATTTGACTGTGTCTTTAAACATGCTTGGAAAATTCCAGAAACATTTATCTCATGGCTGCATCGTCTGAAGGCTGAATTGACATCCATTGAGTCAATTGGGTACCTGTGGAGTGGATTTTCAGCCTACTTTCAAACTCAGCTGCCTCTTGCTTGACATCATGGAAAATCAAAATAAATCAGCCAATACCTCAGAAAATATTTATTCTACATTCACATTCTTACAATAAGGTTGATCCTAAACTGACCGAAGACAGGACATTTTTTACTAGGATTAATGTTCAGGAATTGTTGAAAAACTGAGTTTAAATGTATTTGGCTAAGGTGTATATAATACTTACGACTTCAACTGTATGTATATAGTAATATATACATATATATACATATCTATATATATACACACACTACCGTTTCAAAAGTTTAGGTTCACTTAAAAATGTCCTTTGTTTTGAAAGCCAAGCAAAATTTTGTACATAAATTAACATAAAATTTAATCAGAATACAGCGTAGACATTGTTATGCTTGTAAATTACTATTGTAGCTGGAAACAGCAGGATTTTTTATAAAATATCTATATAGGCGTACAGAGGCCCATTATCAGCAACCATCACTCCTGTGTATATACAAGTTGAAATCAATTAAAGGCAACGTATATTTTGGTATTAGTTTTGGTGGACATGTTTATCTATCAGGGTGTGTAGGGTTGTAAAATATGATCAGCTGTTTGATGTTTTCGGTATAAATTTCCAATTTGGCTTTTACTCAAGACATTGTGTCTTATTAAGTAAGTTATAGAAACTTCTTACATTTATATTACTTACGAACAACCTTCCCCAGTTATGTTCACACAAATGCCTCTGTAATTGTTAGGCGTCAAATTTGTCTCCGGTTCTTAAAAGATTGGGTTGTGAGTCCCTTGATTCCAGATGTCGGGAAATAAACCACACTCAGAATCAAATTTAAAACAGTTTTAATATAGCCAATTGAAATGTTGCTCTATGAGCATTGCATCGATTTAGGATCCATCAGTCCGATGCGTTTTAAAAGTTGAGTCTGAAGTTTCTTTATGGAGCTCCGGTCGGTAATGGGAGGTCCAATGGATTGAATGTCCTTATAGCTTTTTCTAATCCATCAACTTCTCCTGATTTTTTGCGTTGGAAGGCGTAATGTAACCATTATTTGGTCTCTGTGCTTTTTGTTGATAGTGTTCTAAGTTTTCTCCTTTTCATTTTACAATATGCAGTCAAACCAGTTATCATCATAGTTGAACCTTTTTTGTTTTGTTGTATTATCAATTTTCAATTGTTGCTGCTTTTGCCGTTTGCCTGAATTATTACAGTTGATGTATTTTTCATGCTAGATTGATGGCTTCATTACGTGCAGTGAATGTGGTATCCAGAAGAGTTATCTAAGAAGTGTTTGATATTTTGGTAACAGTTGCTCTGGATATCTTCTGTAGCTGTTTTGGGCCCATCTGTAATGACTCTTCTGAATGTTTACAGGCATTACTGGGCTGTGAAGTGTGGTGTTTCCATGTCCTGCTTCTTTTTTGAGGAACAAACGTTTATTTGGTGTGATCAACAGAGGTTGTGGGCTTGACAGTGACTGAAGCTGAAGAGAAAGGTCAAGGTCGGTTAATATATAGTCTGACGTGTCTCTTCTTTTCTCTGTCTCTCTCTGTCTGTCTGTCTCTCTCGTGCCTCTTCTCTCTCTCTTCTCTCTCTCTCTCTCTCTCTCTCTCTCTCTCTCTCTTCTCTCCTTGTCTCTCTACCTCTGCTCTCTCTCTCTCTCTTCTCTCTCTCTGTCTCTGTCTTTCTCTAACCTATCTTGCTGGTGATATATGGTATATGCATATCAACCATGCAGCAGGACCGCTACCTTCGCCTTTGATGCAAGAGGACAGTGGAGCACTGCCAGAGCCTGCCAAAATGACCTCCAGCAGGCCACCAAATGTTTGCATGTGTCTGCTTCAAACGGTCAGAAGAATACAGACTCCATAGAGGGTGGTATGAGGCCCGACGTCCACAGCGTGGGTGTCTGCTTACAGCCAACCACCGTGCAGACGTTTGGCATTTGCCAGAGAACACCAAGATTGGCAAATTCTCCACTGGCACCCGTGCTCTTCACAGATGAAAGGCAGGTTCACACTGAGCAACATTGGACAGGACGTGACAGAGTCTGGAGAACGCCGTGCGAGACGTTTCTGCTTGCCTGCAAACATCCTCCAGCAGACCGGTTTGGGACAGTTGGGTCAGTCATTTGTGTGGGTGCATTTGCTTTGGGGGCCGCACAAGCCCTCCATGTGCTTGCCAAGGTAGCCGACTGCCCATAGTACCGGGAGATGATGATCCTCAACCCCTTGTGAGATCCATATGCTTGAGTGCGGTTGGCCCTGGGTTCCTCCTAATGCAAGACAATGCGTAGACCTCGCATGTGCTGGAGTGTTCAGGCAGTTCCTGCAAGAGGAAGGCATGATGCTTATGACTTTGCCGTTCCCCAGACCTGAATCGGCGAGATGTGGGAGCAACATCGTGGGTGAAGAGAGAAAACCCCCCAAATTTTGTGGTGTTGTGGTGCGAGTGTTGTGTGTGTGTGCGCGCGTGTGGGTCGGCCTTTTCCAATCACACCAACATCCACCAACAGTTGCACCACAGACTGTTGCACCACAAGACTGTCAGGAGTGGTCGGATGCTTTAGTCCAGGTCTGGGAGGAGATCCCCAGGAGACCATCCGCCACCTGCATCGGAGCATGCCAGCCTTGTAGAGGTCATGACATGCACGTGGAGGCCACACAACACTACTGAGCGCTCATTTTGACTTGTTTTAAGAACATTACATCAAAGTTGGATCAGCCGTGTAGTGTGGTTTTCCACTTTAATTTGAGTTGGACTCCAAATCCAGACCTCCAGACCCTCAATTTTTGTGTGATTTGTTTGGTCAGCCACATTTCAACTACTGTAAAGAAAAAAGTATCTAATAAGAGTATTTCATTCATTCAATCTAGGATGTGTTTATTTTAGTGTTCCCTTTATTTTTTGAGCAGTGTATAAGTACAAATATAATCTGTCTCTCTCTCTCCTCTATTGTTTCTATCTCTATAATTTATATATAAATATAACTGTCTCTCTGTCTCTCTCTCTTCGCTCCTTCTCCTATTGTTGCTCTTATTCTATATTTTTATATATATATATATATCTGTCTCGGCTGTCATCTCCTGTCTCTCTCTCTCTCCCCTCTCTAATTTTCCTCTATCATTCTCTCTCTCTACTATTATCTTAGCCACAGAGGGGCCTGCTGTTTGTGAGTCTACACCTATATACACCCATTTCCCTTAAAGCTTTCGCTCATCACATTTTCAAAAGGAATTACAACATTTGTCTCGATTTAGTAGATTGATTCGATTGATAAACATGTATGTGTCTAATTCTTCTACCCGGGTTCATATCCAGACCACCACCATACCTAACCATCAAACCCTATGTAGTGTGATGTCTGTTGCTAGGGTAACCAAGCTATGGTCACAATTGCTAGAATGATTAAGGAAGTGTTTGAAATCCAAACAGATTCACACACACGTCCAGGAATCCTGACCTATCACACTCTCCTCAGGCTGTCTCATGTGGGGCAGGTGATAGATTGATGGAGGATAGAGAACTGTAAACTGGCCTGAGGTTTAAAGCTACTGCTGCTGTGTGTTACATACCACCACCACACACTCCTACAGTTACACGTGTGCACAAACACTTCAAAACCTATACCACACGTGCTGCTCTCTCTCTCTTCTCTCTTCTCTCTCTCTCTCTCTCGCTCTCTCCGCTCTCTTTCTCTCTCTCTCGCTCTCTTTCTCTCTCCTTTCTCTCTATTCCTCTCTATATTCTCTTCTTATTCGTCTTTCTCTCTCTCTTTCTCTCTCTAAATTATCTTTCCCTTTCTCTCTCTAATTATCTTTCTTTCTCTCTGTATAATGCTCTCTCTTTCCTCTATTTATCTCAACTCGCTTTCTCATCTCTCTCTTTCACTATCTTTATATATCTCTCTCTTGTATATCTCTCTCTATTTCTCTTATGTATCTTCCACTCGCTTCTCTCTCTCATCTCTCTCTTTCCACTATCTTATATCTCTCTCTCTCTGTTTATCTCCTCTATTTCTCTATTTATCTCACTCGCTTTCTCTGCTCTCTCTCTCCTCTCTCATCTCTCGCTTTCTCTCTCTATCCCCTCTGCTTTATCTCTCTTCAATTTTATTTAAGGGGCGTTATTGGCATGGGAAAACATATGTTACATTGCCAAAGCCAAGTGAATTAGATAATTAAACAAAAGGTGAAATAAAACAATCAAACGGGTGGCCTTTCTCAATAGCAATGCTCATGGAGTCTCACATAGTCAAAGCTTTCCTTCATTTTGGGCCCAGTCACAGTTGGTCAGTATTCTCCATGTTGTACCTCTCTGTTTAGGGTCCAATAGCATTTTTGTTTGCTCGTGCTTATATTGTAAATTCTTTCCAATGGATTCAAGTATTCATCTTTTAGTTTTTCTCATGATTTGGTTGGGTCTAATTGTGTTGCTGTCCTTGGCTCTGTGTCTGTTTGTGTTTAGTGAACAGAGGCCCCATGGACCAGCTTTCTTAGGGACTCCTCTCTCTGTAGGGGATCGGTTTGTTATGGAAGGTTTGGAATTGCTTCCTTTTTAGGTGTTGTAGAATTTGAATGGCTCTTTTCTGAATTTTTGATTTAATTAGCGGGTATCGGCCTTAATTCGGCTCTGCATGCATTATTTGTGTTTTACGTTGTACACAAAGATATTTTTTGCAGAATTCTGCATGCAGCAGTCTCAAATTGGTGTTTGTCCACATTTTGTGAATTCTGAGTGTTGAGCGGACCCAGACCTCACAACATAAAGGGCAGGGTCTATAACTAGATTCAAGTATTTTTAGCCCAGATCCTAAATGGTTATTTGAATTTTTGATGTTTCCTTTGGGTTCTGTATTGATTATTCTAGATTTTGCCCTTTAGGGCACCTGGTAAACCCCCCCCCCCCCCCCCCCCCCCCCCTTGCTTTTGCCTACCGTTGAGAAATACTTGGAATGTTCTTTTTCTGTGAAACGATAAACAATGCCCACGTTCATTTTTACTCCTGTCTCATTCGTCGCTTATATTAGTTGTATAAGTAAATCAGTTGCGTATAACAAACAAAACTGGGCATGAGAAGAAACGTTCTCACGTTTTGTCATTATCTGCGGCATAAAGTCAGTTAAATTCATTATTTTTTTTCCACCTTAGAAAGACGCAAATTAAAACGTGAGCTGCCAGTCGAGTGATGCTAGCTAGCTTTTGATGTCACAGAAACTGAGAGCCTTCGACGGATAGAAGAGATAGGAAGAGTTTCGCTGCGGGCAGAAAGTGAAGTCCATCGTTAGTTAAAAGAAGAAAAAAAAGGGATCTGGTATTAAGAGACCGTTCTGAAAAGTGTGAGAAGAAAAAATTAAACCGAAAATGTCTGCATTGGTTGGAAATATAGAACATTTGATGAAGCTGTGGAAACAATGGATTCTTACCACAGAACGCGTTTTTGAGTACTTTGTGTTGGCCAATGGAATTAAGCAGAAGTCGTTGTGCCAAACATTTGTGACTGTGATGGGAGGAAAAAACATCAATCACTGCGCAGCCTAGCGCAACGCCTGAAAAACATTCAATCTTACTGCACAGCCCTAAACGCCTGAAAAACATTCCAATCTACTGCGCAGCCTAGTGAACGCCTGAAAAAACATTCAATCCACTGCGCAGCCTAGCAACGCCTGAAAAACATTCAATCTACTGCAACGCCCTAGCAACGCCTGAAAAACATTTCAATCCTTTACTGCCCACAGCCTAGCAGACGCCTGAAAACATTCAATCTACTGCACAGCCTAGCAAACGCCCTAAAGAGCATTCAATTCCCACTGCGCCAGCCTGAGTAACGCCTGGAAAAAACATTCAATCCAACTGCGCAGCCTGTAGTAACGCCTGAAAAAACATTCATATCTAACTGCGCAGCTAGTAACGCCTTGAAAAAACATTCAATCCACTGCGCAGGCCTAGTAACGCCTGGAAAAACATTTCAAAATCTACTGCGCAGCTAGTAACGCTCTGTAAAAACTTTTTTTTTCCCCCAATTTTTGTTTTCTTTTTACTTTTTTTGGGCCGGGGGCAAGGGCCTAGTAACGCCTGAAAAACATTCAATCCACTTGCGCACCTAGTAACGCCTGAAAAACATTTTCAATCTACTGCGCCAGCCTAGTAACGCCTGAAAAACATTCAATCTACTGCGCAGTCCCTTAGCAAACGCCTGAAAAAAAACATTTCAATTCTCTCTTCTTTTTTACCATCCACACACCACCAGCTCCAGCCTGTTCTGTTATTCACTCCCTCTCCTCCATCTCTCTTTCTCTCCCTCTTTCCACACATCCCTCTCCTCCATCTCTCTTTCTCTCCCTCTTTCCACACATCCCTCCCTCCCCTCTCTGTTCTTCAAACGGACTGCCTCCCAAACAGAGATCTCTCTGGGAAGACATCCATTTTTCATAAACACATTTTCAACAGTTAAGACAGTTAAGGAGAAAGGGAAGTAGCCCTGAACGCTTAACAGCCTGAGATGAGTGGTGTGTGTGTGCGTGCGTGTGTGTGCTTAATGTTATATTTCTAGCATCTACTAAAGTCTAAACTACCCTCTCTCCCTCATTCTAGTAAATACAACTCCCCTCCAGTCTTTTCCTGTCACTCCCCCTTCCTCACTCCTCTTGTGGTGGCAGTGCTAGTTGACAGGAAGTCAGTCCATCACTGAGCAGATGGGACAGAAATGATATGCAGGCCATCTGAGTGGCCCTAAACTAGTGTCATGCTGCCATATGCAGATCCAGCCTTCATCTATTCACTGACGTGTCGCCACACATGCTCACACTGAGGCTGAGAGGAGAGAAGGGAGTGTCCTGGTTTCAAACACAGCCCTGGGCATTATGGATGTATCTCGATAGTCTGAACATGCTTCCTTTCCCCTTTCTCCTGTCCTCCCCTTCTTCTGTATTGATCTAATCACAAAGGATAGGTGAAAGCAAAATGGTGGAAGCTTTCACCAGTCCAGTTCTTTCAGATCAGTCAGACATTAAAAGAAAGGGGGTGAGGAGATGAAGCCAGCCCCCTACTGGTACTGTTAGGACATACAGTAAGAACAACATGCTAGTCCTCTGCCCTCTAACGGCGGATAAAAGACTGCAGGCCAAGCTGTGGCTCCACGCTCTGCTCCTACGCTACAGAGAGACGGAGAGCGAGGAAGTCTAAGCGAGAGAGAGCGAGAGAGAGAGAGAGAGAGAGAGAGAGAGAGATTTTATGTTTCCGCCTTATTCTAAAATGTATTAAATAAATAAAAAATCCTCATCAATCTACACATATATCCCATAATGACAAAGCGAAAACAGGTTTTAAGAATTGTATTACCAGAAATACCTTATTTATATAAGTATTCAGACCCTTTGCTATGAGACTCGAAATTGAGCTCAGGTGCATCCTGTTTCCATTGATCATCCTTGAGATGTTTCTACAACTTTATTGGAGTCCATCTGTTGATTGGACAATGATTTGAAAAGGCACCTGTCTATTTAAGGACACTAGTTGGAAGTGCCATGTCAGGAGGCAAAACCCAAGCTATGAGTTGAAGGAATTG
>NW_019950038.1:0-9236 GCF_002910315.2 Salvelinus sp. IW2-2015 | reverse complement strand
ACTCTATTCTATTATACTCTACTGTACTTACTATTCTCTATATATATTCTATCTCTATCTATTTACTGTACTCTATTCTACTCTACTGTACTCTATTTATTATACTTACTGTACTCTACGTTACTGTACTTCTACTGTATATACTCTATACTCTATTCTATTATTACTCTTACTGTACTCTATTCTACTCTGTTACTGTACCTCTATTCTACTCATACTCTACTCGTACTCTATCTCTATCTATATCTTACTGTACTCTATCCTGCCAGTCTATACTGTTCTCTTATCTACTCCTATTCTACTTCATACTGTACTCTATTATATTTCTTACTTTCTACTGTTACTCTATTCTACTTTTACTGTTTACTCTATTCTTACTCTACTTACTTCTACTTATTCTACTCTACTGTACTCTATTCTATTATTCCCTACTTTACTGTACTCTATCTCTCTAGTACTCTACTATATTCATACTTAATTCTATTATTACTCTTCTGTACTCTATTCTACTCTACTGTACTATATTCTATTATACTCTACCTCTCTATATCTACTATTACTTTACTGTACTCTATCCTATCTACTGTTCTCTATTCTACTCTATTCTACTCTACTGTCATTCTATTATATTTTACTTTACTTTACTCTATTCTACTATTACTGTAACTCTATTTCTACTCTTACTTTACTCTACTCTATTCTATCTCTTACTGTACTCTATTCTACTCTACTCTATCTGTACTCTATTCTATTATCTTACTTGTACTCTATCCTGCTCTACTGTTACTCTATTCTACTCTATTCTAATTTACTCTATATCTACTCTACTGTACTCTATTATTATTTTACTTTACTGTACTCTATTCTACTCTATTCTCTTTACTGTTACTCTATTCTACTCTATTCTGCTCTACTGTACTCTATTTCTACTCTATTTTAGTACTTTTACTGTACTCTATTCTACTCTATCTGCTCTACTGTACTCTATTCTACTCTATTCTACTTGCTAATGTACTCTATTCTACTTACTGATCTACTGTACTCTATTTCTACTCTTACCTCTTACTGTACTCTATTCTACTCTTATTTTACTTTACTGTCACTTCTATTCTACTCTATTCTGCTCTACTGTACTCTATTCTACTCTATTTTACTTTCTGTACTCATTCTACTCTATTCTGCTCTATGTACCTTGTACTTATATTCTACTCTATTTTACTTTGCTGTACTCTATTCTACTTTATCTGCTCTACTGTACTCTATTCTACTCTATTCTAAACCAGTGAGCCGATGTTCAGATAAGCATAAAACAAAAATTACTCTTGTTTAACAAGGCAACATTTTTATGTTTTTCTTGTTTAACAATAAACTGTTTTGTTGGCTTACGTAACGCCCAAATGTGAATTTTTGCAGCGCTAGAAGATTAATGTTGTCGAAAACAGATTTGAATTAAGCTTTAGTCAGCGGGTAACACTGTCTTCTTTAGTCCCAACTGGGTTTGAACCTAGGTTGTCTGCGTGACACACGACTGGGTTTGATGGAAAGGGAAGAATGAAAAGATAGCAGTGTGCCAAGTTTGAACCATTATGATGGTTACCTGGCCTGACATGAGTGAACTGTTGTGTCGCCCCCACACCGCAAACAAAGTTGTTCAGTCTTGTAGGCCTTAAGGTTAGCTTGTAGTGCTGGTTATGGCCAGGGTTGCCTAGGTTACTTTCTAAATGTAATCCGTTACAGTTTCTAGGCACCTGTCCAAAATTGTAATCAGTAATGTCAATTTTGGATTACCCAAACTCAGTAACGTAATCTGATTACTTTCAGATGGCCTTCCCTTTAAGAGGTATTAATTAGAAGATAAAAAGGATCCATAAAACACATTTGGTATGTTATCATAGTGGTCCCTGATTTGTAGTCAGATTCGCTGAGGTGGAACAAACTTAAACTTGCGCTTTTTTTCAAYGCTGAATTGAATGTCATTTAGAAAACATCCTTTCAGAATTTAAAAGTAATCCAAGAAGTAATAATCTAGTTTTTCAAAAGTATCGATAATCTGATTACAATATGTTTGCTGGTAATGTAACTGATTACACTTAATGKTTTTTTGTAATCAGATTACATTACTCCTCAACCCTGAATATGGTGTCCAATGGGTCCTACAGACCATAGAGAATGAGAGAGGCCTCTAGTGGCCAAAAGGCTGTATTAGCATGGCCAGCTCAATTTAGGGCTTCCACCATTTTAATGTAGTCAACTAGGTGGGACTTCCAACTTCCTTGGCTGATCCCTGCTTGTGACTCTGTAGGACTCATGTCCAACCGGGTCATCAGGAGGGATCAGCCAATCGTGAAGAAGAAAATGTACATCTTCAAAATGGAGATAGCCTCAATGGCGCTGCCCATGCTGTCACAGACGCCATAATGGAACAGATACAAAAATGAGTGCTCTATCTATCTATCTCTATGGTACAGACGCACTGTCTCACCTATTTTTTTTGTCAATAGCAGTTCATGTTTAGGCCTTATTGTATTTTCATTATTGGTTTTGGTTGCATCTAGTGTTTGGAGGTCACCCATCATGAGATTCCAATCTTTGAAAATAACTGAGCAGCTGAAAACTATCTGCAGTAAGCCTATGCATGCTGGCGTTGGCAGTTTTATTAAGGTTGTTCCAAAGTTCATATGTTCACAGATAGAACATCATGGAAATAATAATTAGCTCTATTGTAGAGGTTTTAAGGAGTAGTGACGTCTGTGTGGACTGTACTACAGCCTCTGTCTAAGGTGTAAGAGCTTTTAAAGGAGTAGTGAAGTCTGTGTGAGCTGTACTACAGCTCTGTCTAGGTGTAGCGTATAAGGAGTAGTGAGTTGTGTTGATGTATTACGGCCTCTGTCTAGAGGTGTGGACTGTGGATTAGTGAGTTGTGAAGTCACATCTGTTGGTGTGGAGCTAGAGTGTGACATTACGACTACATTGTCTAGAGGTGTGGAGCTTTTAAAGTGAGTAGTGAAGTCTGTGTGACTGTACTACAAGTCTGGTCTGAGTGGTGGAGCTGTAAAGGAGTAGTGAAGTCTGTGTGGACTGATACGCTCTGTACTCCCGCGTTGCGGCCGGGCTGCGACGAGCCCTGGCGTTGAAACCCAGGGGAAGACCCCTTTTTTTCCTGGGGGGGGGGTTGCGGCAGCTAGCACTGCGATCCGTGCCAGAGACCACTGCGACCCGGGAGACCGGGTGGCGTCTGTTACTGTCTCTATTCTACTCTACTGTACTCTATTATACTATACTTCTATTATACTCTACCGTATCTTACCGTACTCTATTCTACTTAACTTTACTGTACTCTATCCTGCTTCTGCTGTACTCTATTCTACTTCTACTGTTACTCTATTATATTTGTTTACTTTACTGTACTCTATTCTACTTTACTGTACTTCTATTCTACTCTACTGTTACTTCTACTCTTTCTACTTCTACTGATCTTTACTCTTATTTACTCTACCTACTCTACTCTTTTATTATAACTTTACTGTACTCTATCCTTGCTCTACTGTACTCTATTCTTACTGCTACTCTATTCTACTATACTGTATCTATTTCTATTTTACTTTACTGTACTCTATTCTACTCTATTTTACTTTACTGTACTCCTATTCTACTCCATTCTGCTCTATGTACTCTATTCTACTCTATTTTACTTTACTGTACTCTATTCTACTCTATTCTGATCTTTACTCTACTGTACTCTATTCTACTCTATTCGATTCTAATATACTGTACTCTATTCTACTCTATTCTATTATACTGTACTCTATTCTATTATATCTACTGTACTCTATTCTACTCTATTCTATTATCTCTACTGTACTCTATTCTACTCTATTCTATTCTACTCTACTGTACTCTTATTCTATACTCTATTCTATTATACTCTACTGTACTCTATCCTAATATATCTATTCTACTTTACTGTACTCTATTCTACTCTACTGTACTCTATTCTTTATACTCTACTGTACTCTATTCTACTCTATTTTACTTTACTGTACTCTATTCTACTCTACTGTACATATATTATACTCTATTCTATTATACTCTACCGTACTCTATTCTACTATACTTTACTGTACTCTATCCTGCTCTACTGTTCTCTATTCTACTCTTTCTACTCTACTGTACTCTATTATATTTTACTTTACTGTACTCTATTCTACTTTACTGTTACTCTTTCTACTCTACTGTACTCCACTCTATTCTACTCTACTGTACTCTATTCTACTCTACTCTACTGTACTCTATTTATTATACTTTACTGTACTCTATCCTGCTCTACTGTACTCTTATTCTAACTCTATTCTACTCTAATGTACTCTATTTCTACTCTACTGTACCTCTATTATATTTTACTTTACTGTACTCTATTCTACTCTATTTTACTTTACTGTACTCTATTCTACTCTATTCTGCTCTACTGTACTCTATTCTACTCTATTTTACTTTACTGTACTCTATTCTACTCTATTCTGCTCTACTGTACTCTATTCTACTCTATTTTACTTTGCTGTACTCTATTTCTACTTTATTCTGCTCTACTGTACTCTATTTCTACTCTATTCTAAACCAGTGAGCCGATGTTCAGATAAGCATAAAACAAAATTACTCTTGTTTAACAAGGCAACATTTTTATGTTTTTTCTTGTTTAACAATATAAACTGTTTTGTTGGTTCGTAACGCAAATGTGAATTTTTGCAGCGCTAGAAGATTAATGTTGTCGAAAACAGATTTGATTAACTTTAGGTCAGCGGGCTAACACTGACTTTAGTCCCAACTGGGTTTGAACCTAGGTTGTCTGCGTGACACACGACTGGGTTTGATGGAAAGGAAGAATGAAAAGATAGCAGTGTGCCAAGTTTGAACCATTATGATGGTTACCTGGCCTGACATGAGTGAACTGTTGTGTCGCCCCCACACCGCAAACAAAGTTGTTCAGTCTTGTAGGCCTTAAGGTTAGCTTGTAGTGCTGGTTATGGCCAGGGTTGCCTAGGTTACTTTCTAAATGTAATCCGTTACAGTTTCTAGGCACCGTCCAAAATTGTAATCAGTAATGTCAATTTTGGATTACCCAAACTCAGTAACGTAATCTGATTACTTTCAGATGCCTTCCCTTTAAGAGGTATTAATTAGAAGATAAAAAGGATCCATAAAACACATTTGGTATGTTATCATAGTGGTCCCTGATTTGTAGTCAGATTCGCTGAGGTGGAACAAACTTAAACTTGCGCTTTTTTTTCAACGCTGAATTGAATGTCATTTAGAAAACATCCTTTCAGAATTTAAAAGTAATCCAAGAAGTATAAATCTAGTTTTCAAAAGTATCGATAATCTGATTACAATATGTTTGCTGGTAATGTAACTGATTACACTTAATGGTTTTTTGTAATCAGATTACATTACTCCTCAACCCTGAATATGGTGTCCAATGGGTCCTACAGACCATAGAGAATGAGAGAGGCCTCTAGTGGCCAAAAGGCTGTATTAGCATGGCCAGCTCAATTTAGGGCTTCCACCATTTTAATGTAGTCAACTAGGTGGACTTCCAACTTCCTTGGCTGATCCCTGCTTGTGACTCTGTAGGACTCATGTCCAACCGGGTCATCAGGAGGGATCAGCCAATCGTGAAGAAGAAAATGTTACATCTTCAAAATGGAGATAGCCTCAATGGCGCTGCCCATGCTGTCACAGACGCCATAATGGAACAGATACAAAAATGAGTGCTCTATCTATCTATCTCTATGGTACAGACGCACTGTCTCACCTATTTTTTTTTGTCAATAGCAGTTCATGTTTAGGCCTTATTGTATTTTCATTATTGGTTTTGGTTGCATCTAGTGTTTGGAGGTCACCCATCATGAGATTTCAATCTTTTGAAAATAACTGAGCAGCTGAAAACTATCTGCAGTAAGCCTATGCATGCTGGCGTTGGCAGTTTTATTAAGGTTGTTCCAAAGTTCATATGTTCACAGATAGAACATCATGGAAATAATAATTCAGCCTATTGAGAGCTTTTAAAGGAGTAGTGAAGTCTGTGTACTGTACTACAGCCTCGTCAGAGTGTAGAGCTTTTTAAAGGAGTAGTGAAGTCTGTGTGACTGTACTACAGCCTCTGTCTAGAGGTGTAGAGCTTTTAAAGGAGTAGTGAAGTCTGTGTGACTGTACTACAGCCTCTGTCTAAGGGTGGAGCTTTAAAGGTAGTGAAGTCTGTGTGACTGTACTACAGCCTCTGTCTAGAGGTGTGGAGCTGTAAAGGAGTAGTGAAGTTGTGTGACTGTACTACAGCCTCTGTCTAGAGGTGTGGAGCTGTAAAGGAGTAGTGAAGTCTGTGTGACTGTACTACAGCCTCTGTCTAGAGGTGTAGAGCTTTTAAAGGAGTTAGTGACGTCTGTGTGACTGTACTACAGCCTCTGTCTAGAGGTGTGGAGCTGTAAAGGATAGTGAAGTCTGTGTGACTGTACTACAGCCTCTGTCTAGAGGTGTGAGCTGTAAAGGAGTAGTTGACGTCTGTGTGACTGTACTACAGCCTCTGTCTAGAGGTGTGGAGCTGTAAAGGAGTAGTGAAGTCTGTTGTGACTGTACTACAGCCTCTGCCTAGAGGTGTGGAGCTGTAAAGGAGTAGTGAAGTCTGTGTGACTGTACTACAGCCTCTGTCTAGAGGTGTGAGGCTGTTAAAGAGTAGTTGAAGTCTGTGTGACTGTACTACCAGCCTCTGTCTAGAGGTGTGGAGCTGTAAGGAGTTAGTGAAGTCTGTGTGACTGTACTACAGCCTCTGTCTAGAGGTGTGGAGCTGTAAAGGAGTAGTGAAGTCTATGTGACTGTACTACAGCCTCTGTCTAGAGGTGTGGAGCTAACAGCTAGAATCCTTAGTTGTTACATCATTTTTTGGACTAATAAATTAATGATATATACCCATTGATTCTTGAAGAATACAATTGGTAAATGCCTCATGAGCTTAGTTGAACTGTCGTACCCCATCAGAACCCGAAATATAAACTTGTTTTACTCCAATGTTTGTAAACAACTTAAAAGTAAACAAACACTGTATAGCCTCATACCATGGTTAAAACTATAATTGTGATCAAATCAAATGAAAAATCGATTAAGTTATATCATGGATGGTCAGTCCTTGCATCTATAGCTCTGTCTATGAATTTGAGAATGGTTACATGACTCCAGGTCCATACCAGAGGCAGAGGCGTGTGTCTGCTCTGTTATTGTTTCAACTAACCGTTGTAGCTATGAAGCCCTGGTAACCGGTCAAAGCCTGCTCTGACTGTAGTCGTGCATGCCCCCCCCCCCCCCCCCCCAATCCCTACATTACCAAGGTTTGGAGCAAAACCCTGCACTGTCTCTTTAAAGATTAAACCAGTCTGTGTCAAGCGTCTGCATTGGTCGGCCCGGTTGTCAACCACAGCTGTTTACATCAGCGAGAGGAGGTGGACTTTCCCAGGTTACAGCAGAGACCACTTCCGCAATTGGTGTCTGGGCAAATCGAAGGAGCCACTGAAGCAGAAAGGTAGCTAATACAACCCAACGATCTCTTTGTTCTTTGGTTACCATGAAATTTATTTAAAGCTGGTAGCTACGTTATCAGGAAACACACTGGTTTGATGCGTAGCAAATGGCTAGTTAACGTTAGTTAGTTATCTGTAAGATATATTCTGTCATGTTAGCTGATTGTCATGCAAATACTAGCTAACGGGTTAGCCAGGTTATCTTGTAGGAATACTTTGACAGATAGCTAGCTAACGATAATATTAATTAGCTATCGTTCAAGTAAGCATCATGTTAGCTTGCTAAACAGTCTGATGTCCTAATTGTTAGCTGACGGTTTTCCAGCATCCTAGCATAGCAACTGATGACTAACGTTAGCTAGCTTCTGGCTAGTCATTAACATTGCTAAGCTAGTGTAACTGTCGGATGTCGCTACTAACTACTGAACCGCGAGAGATGTTGTTCTCGCTTGTATCTAATCAGGGACCTTTATCTTTTCTGGACGGGCACGTTAGTCGTCTCTTCTAATCAATAATGAACGAAGAAAGAAAGGAGGGCCGAAAAGACGCCAGAGTGAGTTGGATCATGATGTGATGTTGTCGTAACGTTAGGTTGATGTCATCACATCTCATGACAACATCCAGCTTCAATTGGTTTGAATGGTGAAGTTTTCCAAAAGAATGTCTTGTCTTTCATTTAATTATTATATTTTGCAGCGGATGTCAACTGGCACTTAGCAAGGGTCTTTTAAATCATCTGGTTTCTGTACAATGTCTTTGTTTCTCATCTGTCTGGTTGGAAGTTCAGTTTAAATATTGCCATGGTCATTTTCTAAGCGGCATTCTCCAGTGTGGCATTGTTACATCCTTGTGTTCAAGTCATTGAGTGATAACATCAGTGTGTGTATGTTACACATCAAATGATTGTGTCTCGAAATAGCTTTTTTGCAGAAATTCCCTTTTGATGGTGGTTGTTAAAGACTCTTTACTTTGTAAATGGTTTAGGGTGGGGAACCAACACAATGCTTGTTATATAACCAAACTTCTCCCCATGTATAAGGTTAGTACTTCTCCTAGGCAATATGAGGTTAGTACTTCTCCTTAGCAATTGAGGTTAGTTACTTTCTTCTTAGGCAATATGAGGTTAGTACTTCTCCTTAGGCAATATGAGTTAGTACTTCTCCTTAGGCAAATTGAGTTAGTACTTCTCCTTAGGCAATATGAGGTTAGTACTTCTCCTTAGCAATATAGGTTGTACTTCTCCTTTAGGCAATTATGAGGTTAGTACTTCTCCTTAGGCATATGAAGGTAGTACTTTCCTTAGGCAATATGAGGTTAGTACTTCTCCTTAGGCAATATGAGGTTAGTACTTCTCCTTAGGCAATATGAGGTTAGTACTTCTTCCTTAGGCAATATGAGGTTTAGTTACTTCTCCTTAGGCAATATGAGTTAGTTACTTCTCTCTTAGGCATATATGAGGTTAGTACGTTTTCCTCTTGTATGAGGTTAGTACGTTTCCTCTTGTTATGAGGTTAGTACGTTTCCTCTTGTATGAGGTTAGTACGTTTCCTCTTGTATGAGGTTAGTACGTTCCTCTTGTATGAGGTTTATGTACGTTTTCCTCTTGGTATGAGGTTAGTACGTTTCCTCTTGTATGAGGTTAGTACGTTTCGCTCTTGTATGATCTTCTCTTCT
>NW_019950037.1:7512-9236 GCF_002910315.2 Salvelinus sp. IW2-2015 | reverse complement strand
TAGAGCAGGTAGCCTAGTGGTTAGGCCAGGTAGCCTAGTGGTTAGAGCAGGTAGCCTAGTGGTTAAGCCAGGTAGCCTAGTGGTTAGAGCAGGTAGCCTAGTGGTTAGGCCAGGTAGCCTAGTGGTTAGGCCAGGTAGCCTAGTGGTTAGAGCAGGTAGCCTAGTGGTTAGGCCAGGTAGCCTAGTGGTTAGAGTGTTGGGCCAGTAACCGAAAGGTTGCTAGATCAAATCCCTGAGCTGACAAAGGTAAAAATCTGTTGTTCTGCCCCTGAACAAGGCAGTTAACCCACCGTTCCCCGGTAGGCCGTCATTGTAAAATAAGAATTTGTTCTTAACTGACTTGCCTAGTTAAAATAAAGGTAAAAAACTAAATTCTGATTGATTGATGAAAAATAGGGACTCACAGCACTTGCAGGTTGGGTAGCTGGTCACACACAGTGGTGGGTAAGGATGTGATGCGAGCTCCAGTGATGGTCCTACACAGAGTTCAAAGGTCACATGATATTATCCCTGGATCTGCGTAAAAGCTTTGTGAATAGATTAATTCACTGTATGTGCAGACATTCCACAGGGCACTTTGTTTATATGTATAATAATATCCTGATATGTGCCTTGGTATAATCACACTAGTAGAACTAAGAAACACTCATTAGTTCAAAACCCCAAAACCAACACTATGAAAACCAACACGTCTCAATTGTAAATGACAACTCTGCACAGAACATCAACATTGGATAAAATAATAATCATTAATGATTTAAAAAACACTTGTATTTTGGGGCTTTAGGTTGAAATCCCGGGAAGACCGGTATGTTCCTGATTGCAGGTTACATGCCGGTTAAGACAGCACATGAGCTGGGAGTCAGGCAGGTTATAACAGCAAACAGGACATTTTCAAATATTAAAAATTCCATGAAATGATTTGGTTGGGTAGCAGGTCACACACAGTGGTGGGTAGTGACGTGATTGGTGGCAAAACCAGGTCACATTTATTAGTATTTGTGAGCTCTTAAACTCGTTTTCTGTGGGAAAATATTTATCTGACATTGGGTTAGAACAGTAAAGAAGGGTCTGGGTCTGAATAGCTGGGTGTTAGCATTGGGTCTGTATGGTTGGGTGTTAGCATTGGGTCTGTATGGTTGGGTGTTAGCATTGGGCTGAAATGGTTGAGTGTTAGCATTGGGTCTGAATGGTTGAGTGTTAGCATTCCAGTCTGAATGGTTTGGGTGTTAGCATTGGGTCTGAACAGGTGGATGTTCGCATTGGGTCTGAATGGCTGGGTGTTAGCATTGGGTCTGAACGGTTGGGTGTTAGCATTGTGTCTGAAAGGTTGAGTGTTAGCATTGGGTCTGAATGGTTGAGTGTTAGCATTGGGTCTGAATGGTTGAGTGTTAGTATTGGGTCTGAATGGTTGAGTGTTAGCATTGGGTCGTAATGGTTGCGTGTTAGCATTGCTGCCTGGACTTACAGGCTCTCAAGACTCTTTGGTGCCAGTGAGGTCCGGGAACTCTGTGATTTCTGCTGCACCATTCAGAGATCTGGATACAAAGGACAAAGGAGAGAGGGGGGGGGTAGACAGAAAGAGAGAGAGGGGGGGAAAGAGAGAGAGGGGGGGTGCAGAGAGAGACAGAGAGAGAGAGAGAGAGAGGAGAGAGAGAGAGAGAGAGAGAGAGAGAGAGTACGAGAGAGTAGAGAGAGAGAGAGAGAGAGAGTAGAGAGAGAGT
>NW_019950037.1:0-894 GCF_002910315.2 Salvelinus sp. IW2-2015 | reverse complement strand
GAGAGAGAGAGAGAGAGAGAGAGGGGGGGGGGCAGAAAGAAAGATTGAAATGAAGAGGGACAGATGCATTAGAAAAGGAGAGAGAGCAGACCTTTCCATGATACTAGTCTGAAGTGTACAGAGGTCATGTATGTATCATAGATATGGCTTCACTGCAAGAATTCACCAATTTCACTTCACTTCTTATAACCTTTATTCAAACATACAAATTGTTTTTTATACCAAACTAAAGGTAGTGTTTGACTGTTMGACTCACAGTGTCCGCAGCTCAGGGAGGTGCTGGAAGGCCGACTGGCCAACAAACTGGATGGGGTTGTCGTAGAAGAATCTGTTTGAAGACAGAACACGGTGTAAACCCAGGCAATGGGCCAGACAGACACAGAGGTTCACATTGTAGCACGTCTGTKSTCTCCGCTCTGTTCTGCTCTGTTCTGTTCTGTCCAGACAGACAGACAGACAGGACTAGGAGACAGACAGGACTAGGAGAGAGACAGGACTAGGAGAGAGACAGGACTATGAGAGAGACAGGACTAGGAGAGAGACAGGACTATGAGAGAGACAGGACTAGGAGAGAGACAGGACTAAGAGAGAGACAGGACTAAGAGACACAGGACTACGAGAGAMACAGGACTAGGAGAGAGACAGGACTAGGAGAGAGACAGGACTAGGAGAGAGACAGGACTATGAGAGAGACAGGGTTAGGAGAGAGACAGGACTAGGAGAGAGACAGGACTGAGAGAGACAGGACTAAGAGAGACAGGACAAGGAGAGAGACAGGACTAAGAGAAGACAGGAACTAGGAGAGAGACATGGCCTAGGAGAGAGACATGACTAAGAGAGAGAGACAGGGACTAGCGAGAGAGACAGCGACTAGAGAGAGATCAGGACTAGGAG
>NW_019950036.1:6121-9238 GCF_002910315.2 Salvelinus sp. IW2-2015 | reverse complement strand
GCCCCCTCAACGGCTCCCAGCCCCTGCAGCCGCCACCCAATCAGCTGCAGGGGCCCAACTCTGCCAACGCCCCCTCCTCCAATAACCCGTCCCAACAGCAGTCAACTCCACCAAATTCTTCCCTTGGCTCCACCCTTTACAACCAGCAGAACAACGCTCCTGGTGGAGGCTCCATGCCAAACGCTCCCCCCAACTCTGCCCAGAACAACATGACCAACAACAGCAGTGGGGTTAACACCCCCGGCAGCAACCCCAACCCCCCTTCCAACTCCACCCCCAACACCCAGTCTCCGCTGCCCCCCGGCCCCGCTAACCCCTCCACCGGCCCAGGTTCCGGTCCAGGGAAGCTGGGCGGCCCGGGCATGGTGTTCCCCTGCGGCTTCTGCCTGTCGGAGGTGCACGACGACCAGGATGCGATCTTGTGTGAGGCGTCGTGCCAGCGCTGGTTCCACCGTGACTGCACGGGCCTGACGGAGCCAGCCTACGGTCTGCTGACCCGAGAGAGCTCTGCTGTCTGGGCCTGCGACTTCTGCCTCAAGACCAAGGAGATCCAAGCTGTGTATGTCCGCCAGGGCTTGGGCCAGCTGGTGGCTGCCAACGAGGGCTGAGGAATGGAAGGCGGAGGAGAATAGACTGGGAGGGAGGAAGGGGTGCAGGGGAAGAGGCATTGACTGCTCTGATCTCTCTTGGAATGGCTTTGGGCTGGGTTTCCCAAAAGAATCGTAGCACTAAGATCATCTTAATTCCATTGAAACTCAATGGACGAAAGATGATATAAGTGCTACAATGCTTTTGGGAAACYCAGCCCTTGTCTACCCGCCAGCTACTCACCCAACCTTATCTGACAAGCTTTTTACAATGCCTGATTACATCTCTTTATTACATACATAAACACACACTTACATGAAGCACTTTTAGTGACTCTTTTGGCCTGAACAACTGATTTCCCCCTACATGACAAATGTCCACTCCACATGAACCCCCCCAGACATCCGGCCTGCCGACCAGCAAAGCACTGACACMAACACACTACCTCATACTTTGTGACTGACCGGCAAGGGCCCCTCGCACTGACTGACTGACTGACCCCTGGTGAGAGCGTGGTCACCACACGCACACACACACCCCTGGTTCTGACCCAGAGCAGATGAATCCAAAGGTGATCCAAACTGCCCCTCAATGTACTAGACTGTCCTCCCTCCGACACCTCCAGAGAGTGAATGAATGGCGCCACAGAAAAGTGTAGATATACAGCCTGAACATTTGCCCAAAACACGCCTCTGTCGATCTTGGAATGCAGGAGAATCAACCAATGAACGRAAAAAAATAACTATTATGTCTAGGGTCTGTCAATGGACTTTTTTTTTTTATACATTGAATCAACCATTTTTTATATATTTTTTTCACTGGACACGGAAGTTGTGATATCAGTGCTGTTGGATGGTGTTGGAATAGCTACAAGTAGTGACATCATGGTCATATCCAATGTGTGTACTAGTCTTTTGGGAATGCATGTGAACGTAAAGACGAAATTAGGGCAAGGGTTGCTTCCAGAGACATCAGGGATTGTAACAAACTCTGTTTCACGAAAACATGGCTCTCTCGGGATATGCTGTCAGAGTCGGTACACGCCACCTGGATTCTTTGTGCGTCGCGCCGACAGGTATAAAACATCTCTCCGGGAAGAAGGGCATGGGGTGTGTGTTTCATTAACGACTCACAGTGTAATTGTAAGCACAACATACAGGGAATTAAGTCCTTTTGTTCACCTGACCTAGAGTTCCTCACAATCAAATGCCGGACGTATAATCTCCACAGGGAATCTCCTCGGTTTATTGTCATACGCCGTGTATATCCCCTTCAAGCAGATACACGACGGCCCTCAATGAACTTCACTGGACTTTATGCAAACTGGAAACCATATATCCAGAGGCTGTATTATATTGTAGCTGGGGTTATTAAAAAGCAATTTGAGAACAGGGCTACATATATTGTATCAGCATAACGACTGTAGCACTCGCGCTGGAAAAACACTGGATCACCGCTACCTCTAAATTCGCGATGCTCATACAAGCCCTCCCCGCCTCCTTCGGCAAATCTGACCAACGACTCTATTTTGCTCCTCCTCCTATTAGGCAGAAACTCAAACAGGATGTACCCGGGCGAGGACTATTCAACGCTGGTCTGTCCAATCGGAATCCAGCTTCAAGATTGTTTTTATCATGCGGACTGGGACATTTTCCGGGTAGCTTCAGAATAATCATAGACGTCTAACGCCCGATCTCGAGTGAGTGAGTTTATAAGGAAGTGTATAGGAGATGTAACCTAATTGTGACTATCTAAACCTACCTAACCAGAACCGTGGATAGATGGCGCATTCACGCAGAACTGAAAGCGCGAACCACCGCATTTAACCATGGAGGAGGTGACTGGGATTATGGCCTAATAAACAATAGTGTTATTCCCTCTGCAAAGGCAATCAAACAAGCGAAATGTCAGTATAGGACAGTGGACTCACAATTCAACGGCTCATCACGGACTACAAA
Source organism: Salvelinus sp. IW2-2015 (assembly GCF_002910315.2). Taxonomy (NCBI): domain Eukaryota; kingdom Metazoa; phylum Chordata; class Actinopteri; order Salmoniformes; family Salmonidae; genus Salvelinus; species Salvelinus sp. IW2-2015. Next base: position 6,692 of record NW_019950036.1, on the reverse strand, counting down.
AGGAAAACCAGCCACATCACGGACACCGAAGTCTTGCTTCAGACAATCTAAAACACCTCTGCCCGCTTTGAGGATAATACAGTGGCCCAACGCGGCCCCACGCCAAGGACTGTGGTCTCTCCTTCTCCGTGGCTGACGTAAGACATTTAAACGAGTTAACCCTCGCCAGGCTGCTGGCCAGGCGGCATCTTCAGAGCATGCCACGACCAGCTGGCTGGTGTGTTTACGGACATATTCAATCTTCCCTATCCCCGTCTGCTGCTCCCACAATGCTTCAAGATGGCCACCATTGTTCCTGTACCCAAGAAGCAAAGGTAACCGAACTAAACGACTATCGTCCCGTAGCACTCACTTTTGTCATCATGAAGTGCTTTGAGAGACTAGTCAAGATCATATCACCTCCACTTTACCTGTCACCCTAGACCCACTTCAATTTGCGTACTGCCCCAATAGGTCCACCGACGATGCAATCGCCTGCACACTGCCCTATCCCATCTGGACAAGAGGAATACCTACAGTTAAAGTCGGAAGTTTACATACACTTAGGTTGGAGTCATTAACAATCGTTTTT
>NW_019950036.1:0-1223 GCF_002910315.2 Salvelinus sp. IW2-2015 | reverse complement strand
CAACCACTCCACAAATTTCTTGTTAACAAACTATAGTTTTGGCAATCAGTTAGGACAGCTACTTCGTGCATGACACAAGTAATTTTTCCAACAATTGTTTACAGACAGATTATTTCACATATAATTCACTGTATCACAATTTCAGTGGGTCAGAAGTTTACATACACTAAGTTGACTGTGCCTTTAAACAGTTTGGAAAATTCCAGGAAATTATGTCATGGCTTTAGAAGCTTCTGATAGGCTAATTGGCATCATTTGAGTCAATTAGAGGTGTACCTGTGGATGTATTTCAAGGCCTACCTTCAAACTCAGTGCCTCTTTGCTTGACATCATGGTAAAATCAAAAGAAATCAGCTAAGACCTCAGAAAACAAATTGTAGACCTCCACAAGTCTGGTTCCGAACTTGACACAACTGTGGGAAGCAATGGAGTCAATATGGCCCAGCATTGAAATAATTTTGACCCAAACCCCGAATGGTACTGACCTACCCTCACATGAGCATTGATAACCATTATGCTATTTCCATCTTTCAGTGTCTGTCATGGGGATTATATCCATCTAAATGCATTGTTGATGTCTGAGAAACATAATTTTGTTCTGCTCTGTAGAAATGTACTGTTGGAGTCCGCATCAAGACTTTCCACTGATACGCTGTAACAATCCAACATAACTTGTTTTTGGTCAGAGACGAGCAGTGAGCAATGAAGAAAATGTACCTTGTTAAAGATAAATGAGTTATTACCATGGCATGATGCAAGTAGTCTGTCTATGGGCCAGGAGAAACTACACTCCAACCACTATATTACCATTCATGACCAAAAACCGAATGGATCCTTGGTTGCATTAATTGACAAATCACCTCAAACCATTCATCAAACAACATGATCTTATTTAGTCACASAGTGGAACTGCAACCTTATATAATTGTGTAGTGTAAACATATATGTTAGGCTGTCAGATTTCTCCTGTGGTAGTCAACTGTGATATTTAATTACAATATTCATTGTGATCAATCCATGATCATTGGTGATCAATCCATGATAATTTATCTCTAGATTATTATTTTATGATTTTGAGAATAGCCCTACATTTTATTGAAAAGAAACTGGGTTAATGTACTCACGTAGGCTATAGCAAACAGAGCTATGAAGCGCAAATAGTCGTTAAATAATCGTAATCGCCAGACCATTGATTGGCAGCACTGTCCCGCCAATATCGAAAA
>NW_019950035.1:2500-9239 GCF_002910315.2 Salvelinus sp. IW2-2015 | reverse complement strand
CCAGTGTTGGCCGAAATGCTTGTGCTTCTAGTTCCGACAATGCAGTAATAACCAACGAGTAATCTAACCTAACAATTTCACAACAGCTACCTTATACACACAAGTGTAAAGGGATAAAGAATATGTACATAAAGATAATGAATGAGTGATGGTACAGAACTGCATAGGCAAGATGCAGTAGATGGTATCGAGTACAGATATATATATATGAGATGAGTAATGTTAGGGTATGTAAACATTAATTAAAGTGGCATTGTTTTTAAGTGGCTAGTGATACATTTATTACATACATTTTCTTTATTAAAGTGGCTGGAGTTGAGTCAGTATGTGGCCAGCAAGCCACTAAATGTTAGTGGTGGCTGTTTAACAGTCTGAGGCCTTGAGATAGAAGCTGTTTTTCAGTCTCTCGGTCCCTGCTTTGATGCACCTGTACTGACCTCGCCTCCTGGATGATAGCGGGGTGAACAGGCATTGGCTCGGGTGGTTGTTGTCCATGATGATCTTTATGGCCTTCCTGTGACATCGCGGTGGTGTAGGTGTCCTGGAGGGCAGGTAGTTTGCCCCGGTGATGCGTTGTGCAGACCTCACTTACCTGGAGAGCCTTACGGTTGTGGCGGAGCAGTTGCCGTACCAGGCGGTGATACAGCCCGACAGGATGCTCTCGATTGGGCATCTGTAAAAGTTTGTGAGTGCTTTTGGTGACAAGCCAAATTTCTTCAGCCTTCCTGAGGTTGAAGAGGCTCTGATGCGCCTTCTTCACCACGCTGTCTGTTGTGTGGACCAAATTCAGTTTGTCCGTGATGTGTACGCCGAGGAACTTAAAACTTTCTACCCTCTTCACTACTTGTCCCGTCGATGTGGATAGGGGGGTGCTCCCCTCTGCTGTTTCCTGAAGTCCACGAATGCATCGTCCTTTGTTTTGTTTGGACGTTGAGTGTAGGTTATTTTCCTGAAACCCACACTCCGAGGGCCCTCACGTCCTCCCTGTAGGCTCGTCTCGTCGTTGTTGGTAATCAAGCCCACCACTGTAGTGTCGTCTGCAAACTTGATGATTGAGTTTGGAGCGTGCTTGGCCACGCAGTCGTGGGTGAACAGGGAGTACAGAGAAGGTTCAGAACGCACCCTTGTGGGGCCCCAGTGTTGAAGATCAGCGGGGTGGAATGTTGTACCTACCCTCTCCACCTGGGGCGGCCCCGTCAGGAAGTCCAGGACCCCAGTTGCACAGGGCAGGTCGAGACCCAGGGTTTGGAGGTACTATGGTGTTTAATGCTGAGCTGTAGTCGTATGAACAGCATTTTCACATAGGTATTCCTCTTGTCCAGATGGGTTAGGGCAGTGGGCAGTGTCGCGAGTGTGTTGCGATTGCGTCGTCTGTGACCTATTGGGGCGGTAAGCAAATTGAGTGGGTCTAGGTTGTCACGGTAGGGTGGGAGGTGATATGGTCCTTGACTAGTCTCTCAAAGCACTTCATGATGACCGGAAATGAGTGCTACGGGGCGGCGGTAGTCATTTAGCTTCAGCTTACTAGCTTTCGTGGGAACAGAAACAATGTGGCCCTCTCTTGAGCAACTGACAACGGGAGGAAAGATCAGGATAGAACAAACACGAAAGGAGGAAGATCAGGATAGAGATAGAACAAACTGACAACAGGAGGAAGATCAGGATAGAACAAACTGACAACAGGAGGAAGATCAGGATAGAACAAACTGACAACAGGAGGAAGATTCGGACAGAACAAACTGACAAGAAGGGGAAGAAGAACTGCCCCGATCTGGATAGATGGACACATAGATGGGGGCGGCAGGTAGCCTAGCGGTAAGAGAGGCAAGCCAGTAACAGGAGGGTTGCCAGTTTGAATCCCGGATACAACAGGAAGAATCTGTCTGGCAACTGGAGACAGACTGGCACTTAACTCTCCACTACAACAGGCTTCCTGTGTGGCCCTCACACTTTACCAACAAAAAAAACTGAATATTTGTCTTTCGGAGGGGTTGGGTTAAAAGTGGAAAGTCAAATTTCGGTTGGATGTTTTCTTCACGAAGCCAAACTATCTCCTTAAACGCTAGCTAGCTAGCCAACTGTAATGCAACTGGCCCAACTCTCTTGAATGCAAGGCCACCTGCCGTCTTCATGGAGCTAGCATGCAGGCAGAAAGGCAGGGAGACAGGCAGGCAGACAGTGAGAAAGGCAGGGAGACAGGCAGGCAGACAGTGAGAAAGGCAGACAGACAGGCAGACAGACAGACAAGGAGCAGGGCAGGGAGACCGACAGACAGACAGGGAGGGAGAAAGGCAGGGAGACAATGAGACAGACAGGCAGGCATGGAGACCGACAGAAAGACAGTGAGGCAGGGAGACAGGGAGACAGACAGAAAGGCAAGGAGGCAGTGAGACAGGCAGGCAGGCGGAGAGGCAGCTAGGCAGGCTTGTCTAATATGTGTTGGCTGGCCTATAAAAACAGAGGTATCATGGGAATGGCAGCCATTTGGAGCCTGGCTGTCAGGCCCCATAAAAGGGTAGCAAACAGAGGGCTGGCTTGTTGATACGCCAAAGACTCCAGCTCAGCTGAAACAGTTAATGAGGCCCCTCTCCTCCTTCATCCTTCCCACCTCTCCTACTCTCCCTCCCTCCATGACCTCCACTTCCTCCTGGGGGAAAAACAACTGCATGGAGGGAGGGAGGGATGGAGGGGGAGGGTTGGATAGAAGGAGGGGGGAGGGAGGAAGGGGCTCTCTCTTTCATTATCTCTGTATTCTCTTTCATTATCTCTACAATTTTTTTTTATCTCTCCTTTTCTCCCCTCTCTCTCTCTCATCAGCTGTCTGTCTCTCTCTTCTCCTCTCTCCACTCTACTCTCTCTCATCCAATCTTCTCCTCCTTGCTCTCATCTCGTTGCGCTCCTCTCTCTCTCACTGCTCTTCACTCCTCTCATCTCTCGCCAGTGCTGTTGTCTCTCTCTCTCGTTTCAGCAGTCCTGTCTCTCTCTCTCTCCAAGCAGTCTCTGGTCCTCCTTGCCTCTGTTCTCACAGCAGTCTGTGATCCCTCTCTCGTTCAGAAGTCTGTCTCGCTCTCTTCCCCAGTTCTCATCATTGTCCAGCCTCGTCCCTGTCTTTGCTCTCTCTCAATCTCGTCTCTTTTGCTCGTCCTCCTATCGTCTACTCTCTCGGTCTATCTCGTCCCTCTTTCACATTCTCTATTTTTCGCTGTCGTCCATGATTCCTCCTCATGCCTCTCTACAGAAGTTTCTTCTCATTGGGTCAGAGTCCATATGGTGCTTTCTCTTCTCCTCTCTCATCTCTCGCTCTCTCATTGAAACACATCATACATATCTTCTACCTCTCTCTGCCTCATTACTATTTCTGTCTCCATGGGGGTCTCTCTCTCCTCCTTTCTGCTCCTTTGTGTCTCTCTCTCTTCTCTCTCTCCTCTCTTTCTCTCTCTCTCTCTTTCTGGTCTCTCTTCTCTGGTCCTTTCTGTCTCTATTCTCTCTCTCTGTCCTTCTCCTCTGCACTTTCTCTTAGCGTCTCTCTTCTCTCTTTCTGTCCTCTTATCTTCTCTCTCTGGTCCTTCTCTCTCTCTCCTTCTCTCTACTCTCTTTGTTTGTCGCGTGAATTAAATACTTTTCTTTTCATAGTCACGGAGTCCTTTGCTGTTATTGTGTGTGTGTGTGTGTGTGTGTGTCTTGCTCGTGTGGTGCGTTCATTGAAGTGTCACTAGAGTCTGTGTCTGAAGCGCAAGGGATCTCTCAGATGTGGATACTGGAAACAGGAGAGATCTAGGTTCTATTACGCTGTGTATTGTTGGTACGTATAGTTGACTGTGGGGTCACTAACCTACTCTAGGACTATGTCAGTCATAGTGCTTTGCATTATAAATTTTGCTTAAGATGTATACGTAAACAACTTACTTTCTCATGTGTCTCACAGCTTGCCCGTCAACTCAGACTGACTCAAAACGTCTGATCCACAAGCTTTTGCGAATAAGTTCATGCAGGGTCACCGCCGAATTACGTGCCACACACAAATGATTGTCCTACGTTCGATATGAGAAGCTATAGTGACTCTTCCACCAGTATACGATAGATTTATCACATTTCGCATGTCAATTAGCCAGACGCATTCTTTATCCAGACGCCACTTAGGGTTCACGTTCTTGCTATATGCACTCAAGCGAATCTCTATCTAGATGTGTTTTTTCACCTTAGTCTCGGTTTCGAGGGATTTGAACCATGACACTTATCGGTTATTGAGGCCCAACACCTTACATTAACCGTAGGTTCTCCTGCCGTGGTCCCAGAATCTAGTCAAATAAACGTGACGACGACCAGACAGATCAGATCAGACAGACAGAACAGGACAGACAACAGACAAGGGTTAGGGACAGACAGACAGACAGACAGGGTTAGACAGACAGACAGGTCTAGGTTTTAGGAGGCTAGTCAGACTAGCAGACAGACAGACAGAACAGGTACATTTAGGACCAGTATCAGAACAGTACAGGGACAGACAACCGCATTATCTTGTACAGACAGACCAGACGTGAGAAAGGCAGCAGGGAGACAGGCAGGGAGACAGGCAGACAGAACTTACAGGAGCATGGCAGGGAGACCGACAGACAGACGGGATGGAGAAAGGAGGGAGACAATGAGACAGACAGGCAAGCATGGAGACCGACAGAAAGACAGAAACAGTGAGGCAGGGAGACAGGAGACAGACTGAAAGGCAATGAGGCAGTGAGACAGGCAGGCAGGCGGAGAGGCAGCTAGGCAAGCGCTTGTCTAATATGTGTTGGCTGGCCTAATAAAAACAGAGGCAGACAGACAGACAGACAGACAGGGTTGGGTTGTATAGACAGATCAGACAGACAGACAGACAGACAGACAGACAGACAGACAGACAGACAGACAGACAGAGACAGACAGAACAGACACAGACAGACAGACAGACAGGAACAGACAGACAGGCAGACAGGGAGAGGGAGAAGGGGCAGGGAGGGAGGGAGAAAGGCAGGGAGACAATGAGACAGACAGGCAGGCAGCGCATGGAGACCGCCAGAAAGACAGAAAGACAGTGAGGCAGGGAGACAGGAGACAGACAGAAAGACAGTGAAGGCAGGGAAGACAAGGGAGACAGACAGACATGTTAGGGTTATATAGACTGTGATGGAGAAGTCCGTTACCGGCCGCGGGCAGCGTTTGGTACAGTCGTGGCAAAAAGTGTTGAGAATGACACAGATATGAATTTTCACAAAGTCTCTTCCTCGAGTTTGTATGATGGCAATTTGCATATACTCCAGAATGTTATGAAGAGTGATCAGATGAATTGCAATTAATTGCAAAGCCCTCTTTGCCATGCAAATTAACTGATCCCCCAAAAACATTTTCCTGCATTTCAGCCCTGCCACAAAAGGACCAGCTGACATCATGTCAGTGATTCTTCTCGTTAAGACAGGTTGAGTGTTGACGAGGCAAGGTGGAGATCACTCTGTCATGCTGATTGAGTTGAATAACAAACTGGAAGCTTCAAAAGAGGGGTGGATGCTTGGAATCATTGTCTCTTCCTCTGTCAACCATGGTTACCTGCAAAAGGAAACACGTGCCGTCATCATTGCTTTGCACAAAAAGGGCTTCACAGGCAAGGATTTTGCTGCCAGTAAGATTCACCTAAATCAACCATTTATCGATCATCAAGAACTTCAAAAGAAGCGGTTGAATTGTTTTGAAGAAGGCTTCAGGGCGCCCAAGAAAGTGCGCACAAGGCCAGGACCGTCTCCAAAGTTGATTTCAGCTGCGGGATCGGGGCACCAAACAGTACACGGCTGCTTGTCAGAATGGCAGCAGGCAGGTGTGAGTGCATCTGCACGCACAGTGAGGTAGAAGACTTTGAGGAGGATGGCTTGGTGTCAAGAAGGGCAGCAAAGAAGCCACTTCTCTCTAGGAAAAACATCAGGGACAGACTGATAATTCTGCAAAAGGTACAGGGATTGGACTGCTGAGGACTGGGGTAAAGTCATTTTCTCTGATGAATCCCCTTCCGATTGTTTGGGCGCATCCGGAAAAAGCTTGTCCGGAGAAGACAAGGTGAGCGCCCCCATCAATCCTGTGTCATGCCAACAGTAAAGCTACCTAGGACCATTCACCCACATCAGTCCATGTGTGGGTTGCTTCCAAGCCAAGGGAGTGGGCTCACTACACATTTTGCCTAAGAACAACAGCCATGATATAAAGAATGGTACAACACATCCTCCGAGAGCAACTTCTGCCAACTCATCAGGAACAGTTTGGTGACGAACATAGCCTTTTCCAGCATGATGGAGCACCTTGCCATAAGGGCAAAGTGAAAGTGGATAACTAAGTGGCTCGGGGAACAAACCATCGATATTTTGGGTCCATGGCCAGGAAACTCCCCAGACCTTAATCCATTGAGAACTTGTGGTCAATCCTCAAGAGGTGGGTGACAAACAAAAACCCACAAATTCTGACAAACTCCAAGCATTGATTAATGCAGAATGGGCTGCCATCAGTCAGGATAGTGGGCCCAGAAGTTAATTGACAGCATGCCAGGGCCGATTGCAGAGGTCAATTGAAAAGAAGGGTCATCACTGCAATATTCGACTCTTTGCATCAACATTCAAGTAATTGTCAATAAAAAGCCTTTGACACTTATGAAATTCTTGCAATTATACTTCAGTAATTCCATAGTAACATCTGACAAAAATATCTAAAGACACTGAAGCAGCAA
>NW_019950034.1:9934-10997 GCF_002910315.2 Salvelinus sp. IW2-2015 | reverse complement strand
TCTCTCTCTCTCTCTCTCTCTCTCTCTCCAACTCTCTCTCTGTCTCTCGACACCCAGAAGGAGTGGGATTCCTAGCAGTGATTTAGACTTTAGAGACACTGATATCCTGCTTTCATCCTCTCTCTCCCTCCATACCTCCCTCTTCTTAGTACTAGAGAGTATAAAGGGCCTCGCTCCACCGTTCTCTCTCTCTCTTCAACCCCCTTTCATTTCAATTCAAAGGGCTTTATTGGCAAAGGAAACATGTTTACATTGCCTAAGCAGATGGAATAGACAAAAAACAAAAGTGAAAAAAACAAGGGAAACATCAGTAAACATTAAACTCACAAATGTTTTCAAATAATATAGACATTTCAAATGTTATATTATTGGTTATGTACAGTGTTGTAACAATGTGCAAGTAGTCGAAGTATGAAAGGTAAAATAAATAAACAGATAAATATAGGTTTTATTTAAATAAAGGTGAAATACATTTTTTTTTTCTTTACAATGTTGTTTGTATTCCACTGGTTGTTTGTTTGTTTTCAAATTCCTCGCTCGCTCCCCACCTCTTTTTCCACCCCCCTCTCTCTATCCACCTCTCTCTTCCTCTCCACCTCTCTCTCTTCCTCTCCCTCCACCCCCCCCTACCCTCAGCATAATCTAAAGGTCTCAGAACCTTTAGCAGCAGCGTCAACAGCTGAATTTCTGTCTTAACAGATCTGGGACCAGGCTAATTAACTACTAACTACATTAAGTACACTACAACTAAATGTATAAAGGTTGGGGTCAATTCAAACTAAATGTATAAAGGTTGGAATCAAGCACTGAGCAAATTTCAGGTCTGCTGAGTGTAAACTTAAACGTTGTGAAAATTCCATGAAACATCCGGTGCACTTTTACTGTGAACACTGAGGCTGTACCCGCTTTGTGCTTTGGAGTTACAGTTTTACTGTGAACACTGAGCTGGCTGTACCCGCTTTAAGTTCAGTTTACTGTGAACACTCGAGGCTGTACCCGCTTTAAGTTACAGTTTTACTGTGAACACTGAGGCCTGTACCTTACCGTTTAAGTTACAGTTTTA
>NW_019950034.1:0-9241 GCF_002910315.2 Salvelinus sp. IW2-2015 | reverse complement strand
TGAACTAAGGCTTATCAGATCATTCTATAACACAGAGAGACAAGCCTGGAGTCAGTTGATAACACATTAGAACTAAGTCCATTACAAGTCATCCTATAACAGAGAGAGACAGGCCTAGAGTCAGTTGAAAACATTAGAACTAAGGCATTCAACATATTCTACATACAGAGAGAGCAGGCCTGAGTCAGTTGATAAACATTAGAAACTAAGGCATTCAGATCATTCTATAACAGAGAGAGACAGGCCTGGAGTCAAGTTGATAAACATTATAATAAGCATTCAGAATATTCTATAACAGAGAGAGGACAGGCCTGGAGTCAGTTGATAAACATAAGAACTAAGCATTCAGATCATTCTATAACAGAGAGAGACAGGCCTGGAAGTCCAGTTGATAAACATTAGAACTAGGGCATTCAGATCATTCTAAAACAGAGAGAGACAGGCCTAGGAGTCAGTTGATAAACTTAGAAACTAAGGCATTCAGATACATTCTATAACAGAAGAGAGACAGGCCTAGAGTTCAGTTGATAAACATAGAACTAAGGCATTCAGATCAATTCTATAACAGAGAGAGACAGGCTGGAGTGCAGTGATAAACATATAGAATAAGGCATTCAAGATATTCTAAAACAGAGAGAGACAGGCCTGGAGTCAGTTGATAAACATTAGAACTAAGCATTCAGATCATTCTATAACAAAGAGGAGAGACAGGCTGGAGTACAGTCTGATAACATTAGATAAGGCATTCAGATCATTCTATACAGAGAGAGACAGGCTGGAGTCAGTTGATAACATTAAGAACTAAGGCATTCAGATCATTCTAAAACAGAGAGAGACAGGCCTGGAGTCAGTTGAATAATCATTATGAACTAACATTCAGATCATTTCTAAACAGAGAGAGACAGGCCTGGAGTCAGTTGATAAACATAATAAACTAGGACATTCAGAATATCTATAAAGAGAGAGACGGCCTGGAGTCAACGTGATAAACATAGACTAAGCATCAGACGTTCTATATAGAACACAGCGTCTCAGGTCAGTGATATAAACATAAGAACTAATGCCAAACATGTAACAATAATTCCCTTTATAGTGCACTACTTTTACCAGGGCCCATAAGGGTCCATATGGAGAGACACACCTGAGTCTTTTAACCCAGGCCCATAGGGTCTTATTGGAAACAACTGAGTTTTTAACCACGGGCCATAGGATCGTATATGGGAAACAACCTGAGTCTTTTAACCAGGGCCCATAGGGGTCCATATGGGAGACAACCTGAGTTCTTTTAACCAGGCCCATATGGTTCTATATGGGAGACATCCTGAGTCTTTTAACCAGGCCCATATTAGTTCTATATGGGAGACAACCTGAGTCTTTTAACCAGGGCCATAGGGTTCCATACGGAGACAACCTGAGTCTTTTACCAGGGCCCATATGGTTCTATATGGGAAGACAACCTTGAGCTCTTTTAACCAGGGCCCATAGGGTTCCATAGGAGGCAACCTGAGTCCTTTTAACCAGAGGAGGCCCATTAGGTCACACTCCAATATGGAGAGACAACCTGAGTCTTTAACAGGGCCCATATGAGTTCCATATGGGAGACAACCTGAGTCTTAACCAGGGCCCATAGGTTCCATATGGGAGACAACACTGAGTCTTTTACCAGGCCATAGGGTTTTATATGAGAGACACCTGAGTCTTTAACCAGGGCCCATAGGGTCCATATGGGAGACAACCTGAGTCTTTTAACCAGAGGCCCATAGGGTTCATATGGGAGACACCTGAGTCTTTTAACCCAGGCCCATAGGGTTCATATCAGGGCAGACAAACCTGAGTCTTTTAACCAGGGCCCATAGGGTTTCATATGGGAGACAACCTGAGTCTTTTAATCAGGCCACTAGGTTCCATATGGGAGACAAACTGAGCGACTTTTAACCAGGGCCCATAGGTTCTATATGGGAGACAACCTGAGTCTTTAACAGGGCCCATAGGGTTCCATCTGGATGACAACCTGAGTCTTTAACCAGGCCCATGGGTTCCATATGGGAGACAACCTGAGTCTTTTACCAGGGCCCATAGATGTTCATCTGGAGACAACCTGAGTCTTTTAACCAGGGCCAATAGAGTTTCTATAGTGGGATACAACCTGAGTCTTTTAACCAGGGCCAATAGGGTTCATATGGGAGACAACTGAGTCTTTTAACAGGCCCATAGGTTCCTATATGGGATACAAACCTGAGTCTTTAACCAGGGCCCATAGGGTTCTATATGGAGACAACCTGAGTCTTTTAACAGGCCATAGTTTCTATATCGGAGAAACCTGGTCTTATACAGGGTCGCATTAGTGTTCTATATGGGATACAACCTGGAGTCTTTAACCAGGGCCATAGGGTTCTATTATCGGACGACAACCTGAGTCTTTTACACAGGCCATAGTGTTTCTATATGGGATACACCTGAGTCTTTAAATAACGCAGGGCCCAATCCAGGTTGCTATCGATCGAAGACAATCCTGATTGTCTTCTAACCAGTGGCCATAGTGTCTCTAAGTATGGAATACAACCTGAGTCTTTAAGCCAGGGTCCATATAGGTTCTACTATGGGTATCAACCTGAGTTCCTTTTAACCAGGGCCCATCAGTGTTCTATATGGAAGAATCCATGAGTCTTTAACCAGGTAACCATAGGGTTCCATAGTGGAGATTCTTAACTGACGATCTTTTTAAACCAGGGCCCATAGGGTCCATTATGGGAGACAACCCTGAGGTCAGTTAGATGGTAACACTCGAGAACCAAAATAATTCCGCAACCGTTCTACAACAACAAACACAGGTCACGTCTATGTATTTTATCATGGAGATATCTGACTGTGTTATTGTTTTAGTGCTTTTTTTTGCGCTTGAAGACCATTCAAAAACCTTCAAAAAGTTGAGGCGGAAGTGGTCACGTCAGGACTTCCTTACACCGGACGTCAATAAGTCAAACTGAATCAGTGTCTATCCCATTCAACCCAGAGTAAACAATGTAGACCTCCTTCTCATCTCCGCTCGCGTATCGGACTGTTACCTAGCAACGGTACGTCTTAAAACATGTCCGACGTACAACATAAACAGTCCAAAAAAAAAACAGTGTAAGCTATTAAATAAGTACCGACACTCAAACCACACGGAGAAATCAGTTGTAAACATAACAGGTGAGCGATTCAGCCCCTCTAAACAGCAAAGGGAAACATTCTCTGGTCAGCTTCAACAGTTAACATGTTCATTAGCAACACGAGGGAGATGACTCATCTGAGGTCAGTATTTCTGATACAACAGCCATTCAGACAGACCAATGAGACGACAGGAAACACAGCTCTGAGATCAGTATTTCTGACACAACAGCCATTCAGACAGACCAATGAGACAACAGGGAACACAGATCTGAGATCAGTATTTCTGACACAACAGGCATTCAGACAGACCAATGAGACGACAGGGAACACAGATCTGAGATCAGTATTTCTGACACAACAGGCATTCAGACAGACCAATGAGACAACAGGAAACACAGATCTGAGATCTGTTATAAACATAAGAACCAAGGCATTCGGATCAATGTTCAGAGGAAACACAGATCTGAGATCTGTTATAAACATAAGAACCAAGGCATTCGGATCAATGTTCAATGGGAACACAGATCTGAGATCAGTTATAAACATAAGAACCAAGGCATTCGGATCAATGTTCAAAGGGAACACAGGGCAGGTCATGAAATTAGATAGAGGATCAATACTGGGCTCCCGAGTGGCGCAGTGGTCTAAGGCACTGCATCTCTAGTGCTAGAGGCGTCACTACAGACCCTGGTTCGATTCCAGGCTGTATCACAGGGGTTTAAGGCACTGCATCTCTAGTGCTAGAGGCGTCACTACAGACCCTGGTTCGATTCCAGGCTGTATCACAGTGGACTAAGGCACAGCATCTCTAGTGCTAGAGGCGTCACTACAGACACCCTGGTTTGATTCCAGGCTGTATCACAACCGGCCGTGATGGGGAGTCCCATAGGGCAGCGCCGTCGTCCGGGTTTGGGAGACAACCTGTCGTCCGGGTTTGTAGGCCGTCATTGTAATTAAGAGTTTGTTCTTAACTGACTTGCCTAGTTAAATAAAGGTTAACATTAAAAAAKAATGATCTAATCTTCTATTTCTATGGGACTGGCTACAGATCAGTTCGAAATACAAACTAACTTGTGACCCCTATGTGACCCCAAAGGAAACACGTCACCAGAACACAGACCTCATATCAACCATAGAATCAGGAATAACAACTCTAACACTCACTTTTCATTGAGTTTTCCACAAACATCAATTAAACTTGAAATTTAACCACCTTTAAAAGCTTTTTTTATTTTATAAACTTATTTTTTATTTTTTAAACAAATTCTTAATTACAATGATGGCCTACCCCGGCCAAACCCGAACGACGCCGGGCCAATTGTGCGCCACCCTATGGGACTCCCAATCACGGCCGGATGTGTTACAGCCTGGAATCGAACCAGGGACTGTAGTAACACCCCTTGCATAGGGTCGACTATAGGCTTATTATTCAGTTTTGGTTTAAATCGTTACGTCGTCACATTTAGCCAATTCAACCTAACAGCTGTGTTGTTGCAGCGTGAGTCTCTGCTGTAATATGGCACAGATCCTGGATCAGTTGTTAACTCTGCAGAGTGAGTCTTTGTTGTAATACGGCACATATCCTGGATCAGTTGTTAACTCTGCAGAGTGAGTCTTTGTTTGTAATACGGCACATATCCTGGATCAGTTGTTAACTCTGCAGAGTGAGTCTTTGTTGTAATACGGCACAGATCTGGATCAGTTGTAAACTTAACAGGTTTTTAACAGGGTGTCGTTTGTGATACAGATGTCAACGGCTCAGGGGAGCTAGCTACATCCCCTGATAACTGAAGACAAGGATAATATACGTACAGCTGTGTAAAGGATAACACACACACACACCACACACACATCACCTCGTCCTCGTCTTCCTCCATCCTGTCGTGTGTTGCCAGAGGAGCGAGAGGAATCCCAGCCCTCTCCTCTCCATCTCCTCCTCCTTCTACACCAGACTATCTCACTTATTCTCTTCTCCTCTATTCTTTATCTTCTTTTCTCTTCTCTCTTCTTCTGGTCTGGTACTCTCTTCTTCTTCTTCTGGTCTGGTACTCTCTCTTCTTCTGGTCTGGTATCTCTTCTTCTGTCTGGTACTCTCTTCTTCTTCTGGTCTGGTACTCTCTTCTTCTTCTGGTCTGGTACGCTCTTCTTCTTTCTGGTCTGGTATTCTCTTCTCCTTCTGCGTCTGGTATTCTCTCTTCTTCTTCTGGTCTGGTACGCTCTTCTTCCTCTGGTCTGGTATCTTCTTCTTCTTCTGGTCTGGTACTCTCTTCTTCTTCTGGTCTGGTACTCTCTTCTTCTTCTGGTCTGGTAATCTCCTCTTTCTTCTGGTCTGGTATTCTCTAATCTTCTTCTGGTCTGGTACTCTTCTTCTTCTGGTCTGGTATTCTCTTCTTCTTCTGGTCTGGTAATCTCTTCTCCTTCTGGTCTGGTATTCTCTTCTTCTTCTGGTCTGGTACTCTCTTCTTCTTCTGGTCTGGTAATCTCTCTTGCTTCTGGTCTGGTATCTCTCTTCTTCTGGTCTGGTAATCTCCTCTTCTTCTGGTCTGGTACTCAATAAAGATGAATCAGCTCCAGAAGATGAAGCACCACGGTGCAGGCTCCCCCTTGCTCACCCCTTTCACTCCTGCCTGGCCAGAGGTTTAGATGTTAAGGGTCCTGTCTGCCTCCTCCTGCCCCCTGCGGGCTCTCTCAGTCGGGTTGAGAGAGGAGCTACTGTCCTCCTGGCTGGTCCTGGAGCCTTCTTTGGCACTGTAGTAAAGAGAGGTGTTGCTATCCCCTTATCCCTTCCTCTGTTCATCCCACCCCCACCAATTCCAAAGCCCCCCTAACTTGGCAGTGGCTTGTACACACCACACACACACACACACACACACACACACACACACACACACACACACACACACACACACACAACACACACACACACACACACACACACACACACACACACACACACACACACACACACAGAACTACGACGCACGTACACACAGAGTGAGTCGTTCAATATGCAGAGCCATGGGGTATGGGCTTTCTGCCCTGTCATAGAGCACTATCAAGGACACACACATTTAGAAGCTTCTGAAAATGTCAACCCTTTAAAAAAAGGGAAAAGTGGCCTGCATTCCGGACAGGGGCCATAGAGTTTGATAGAGCACACACAGTGTGTTAGAGTCGCCTGGAAGGAGGGGGTGTGTTTCAGAAAGGAGAGCAGGGCCATAGAGTTTGATAGAGCACACACAGTGTGTTAGAGTCGCCTGGAAGGAGGGGGTGTGTCTCAGAAAGGAGAACACGGGCCATAGAGTTTGATAGAGCACATACTTAGAAGGCTTCAAAGAGCAAAGATGAACCTCAGCTGATTAACACTCTGTCAGGTGAACTCAGTCATGATCATGTGACACACCATGCCCTTTCATTGGCCAGCAGTTCAATATCAGGTTTCAAATACCTGGTCATTTCTGTACCAGGAAATGGAGTGCAACCAAATATATTCTGGAGTTTCCAGGGATGGACCTGGTTGGTCCCATTGACATAAACTCAGTGGGGCAGAACTGTTGTGGAAAGTCCTGGGTTCAAATACTATTCCATAACATCCAAATATGTTGGGGCCGGTTCCCAGACATATATTAAGCCTAGACCTGGACTAAAAACATTCTCCATAGAGATTCTCTACTGAAAGTGTTTTTAAGAACAGGACTAGGACTAATCTGTGTCTGGGAAACTGGCCAAGAGTTAAGAACAGGACTAGGACTAATCTGTTCTGGGAAACTGGCCCAAAGTTAAGAAGAGACTAGGACTATCTGTGTCTGGGAAACTGG
Source organism: Salvelinus sp. IW2-2015 (assembly GCF_002910315.2). Classification (NCBI taxonomy): domain Eukaryota; kingdom Metazoa; phylum Chordata; class Actinopteri; order Salmoniformes; family Salmonidae; genus Salvelinus; species Salvelinus sp. IW2-2015. Next base: position 2,270 of record NW_019950034.1, on the reverse strand, counting down.
CCACAAGAGTTAAGAACAGGACTAGGACTAATCTGTGTCTGGGAAACTGGCCCCAAGAGTTAAGAAGAGGACTAGGACTAATCTGTGTCTGGGAAACTGGCCAAGAAGGTTAAGAACAGGACTAGGACTAATCTGTGTCTGGGAACTGGCCCCAAGAGTTAAGAACAGGACTAGGACTAATCTGTTCTGGGAAACTGGCCCCAAGAGTTAAGAACAGGACTAGGACTAATCTGTTATCTGGGAAACTGGCCCGTATTAAGTACAGGACTAGGACTTATCTGTGTCTGGGAAACTGGCCCAAGAGTTAAGAACAGGACTAGGACTAATCTGTATCTGGGAAACTGGCCCAAGTATTAAGTACAGGACTAGGACTAATCTGTGTCTGGGAACCTGGCCCCAAGAGTTAAGAACAGGACTAGGACTAATCTGTGTCTGAGAAACTGCCCAAGAGTTAGAAAGGACTAGGACTAATCTGTATCTGGGAAACTGGCCCCAAGTATTAAGTACAAGACTAGGGACTAATCTGTGTCTGTGAAACTGGCCCCAAGTGTTAGAACAGGACTAGGGACTAATCTGTATCTGGAAACTGGCCCCAAGCATTAAGTACAGGACTAGGACTAATCTGTGTCTGGGAAACTGGCCCCAAGCATTAAGAACAGGACTAGGGACTAATCTGTATCTGGAAACCTGGCCCCAAGCATTAAGTACAAGACTAGGGACTAATCTGTGTCTGGGAAACTGGCCCCAAGCATTAAGTACAGGACTAGGACTAATCTGTGTCTGGGAAACTGGCCCAAGCGTTAAGTAACAGGACTAGGCTAATCTGTGTCTGTGAACTGGCCCAAGCGTTAAGAACGGACAGGGGTAATCTGTATCTGGGAAACTGGCCCCAAGCATTAAGTACAGGACTAGGGACTAATCTGTGTCTGGGAAACTGGCCCAAGCGTTAAGAACAGGACTAGGACTAATCTGGTGCTGAGAAACTGGCCCCAAGAGTTAAGAACAGGATAGGACTAATCTGTATCTGGAAAATGGCCCAGCATTAAGTAAAGACTAGGGACTAATCTGTTGCTGGGAAACTGGCCCAAGCGTTAAGAACAGAACAAGACGAATCTGTGTCTGGGAAACTGGCCCACAGTATTAAGAACAGGACTAGGACTAATCTGTATCTGGGAACTGGCCCCAAGCATTAAGAAAGGACTAGGACTAATCTGTATCTGGAAACTGGCCCAAGCATTAAGAACAGGACTAGGACTAATCTGTATCTGGGAAACTGGCCCCCAAGGTTAAAGAAACAGGACAAGACAATCTGTGTCTGGGAAACTGGCCCCAAGCATTAAGAACAGGACTAGGACTACTCTGTGTCTGGGAAACTGGCCCCAAGTGTTAAGAACAGGACTAGGACTACTCTGTGTCTGGGAAACTAGCCCCAAGTGTTAAGAACAGGACTAGGACTACTCTGTGTCTGGGAAACTGGCCCCAAGCATTAAGAACAGGACTAGGACTAATCTGTGTCTGGGAAACTGGCCCCAAGCGTTAAGTACAGGACCAGGGACTAATCTGTGTCTGGGAAACTGGCCCCAAGCCTTAAGAACAAGACCAAGACGAATCTGTGTCTGGGAAACTGGCCCCAAGCATTAAGTACAGGACTAGGACTAATCTGTGTCTGGGAAACTGGCCCCAAGCGTTAAGTACAGGACTAGGGACTAATCTGTATCTGGGAAACTGGCCCCAAGAGTTAAGAACAGGAATAGGACTAATCTGTATCTGGAAAACTGGCCCCAAGCATTAAGTACAGGACTAGGGACTAATTTGTGTCTGGGAAACTGGCCCCAAGCATTAAGTACAGGACTAGGGAATAATCTGTGTCTGGGAAACTGGCACCAAGCCTTAAGAACAGGACCAGAACTAATCTGTATCTGGGAAACTGGCCCCAAGCATTAAGAACATGACTAGGACAAAACAATAACACCCTATGGAACCAATAGAACCACAATAACACCATATTGAACCAATAGAACCACAATAACACCCTATGTAACCAATAGAACCACAATAACACCATATGTCGCTCTGGATAAGAGCGTCTGCTAAATGACTTAAATGTAAATGTATATGGAACCAATAGAGCCACAATAACACCCTACGGAACCAATAGAACTACAATAACACCCTATGGATCCAACAGAACCACAATAACACCCTATGGAACCAATAGAACCACAATAACACCCTACGGAACCAATAGAACTACAATAACACCCTATGGA
>NW_019950033.1:8847-12651 GCF_002910315.2 Salvelinus sp. IW2-2015 | reverse complement strand
CTTCATCCCCAACGTAACCTTAAGAAAACCCTTATGGTCACTTAGAGGTTTCAGAGATACGCCCATTCTCCTTCGCCCAGACACCATTCCATGAAGTGAGGTACCTAGCGGCTCCCAGAGTCTACCAAGGCTTAGAAGGGGAAGCTCGTGGTTGTTCCAAGGGAAAGGGTGAACTGGAGATGAGCAGCGAGTTGGAGTGATGGGAGGAGGGGTGTGAGTTGGTGCCCGTACGAGTCCTCCCAGCCTCACGCGGAGAGTCGAGTTTCCCTGAGGCCCGGACACGTGAGATGAAAGTGCCCGGTTTGCCGCAATATAGACCAGCATCGCTCCCTCATCGGCGGTCTCTCTCAGCCTGGGAGATGCGTCCAACGCTGATGGGTTCCGGTGGAGGTCAGCGAGGATAGAAGGGTGGAGACTCGGAGCTGGGACCGAGTGAGGGAGCTAGGGTGAGAGATCTTACGGTTAGCTCTTCTCTCTCTCAGACGGCTGCGGTCTATGCGTGAAGCCAACTTGATCAGGGACTCGAGGTGTGTCTGGTGGTTCCCGAGTGGGCCAGTTCATTCTTGGATGGTGTCGAAAGACCCTTCAACAAAGACACACTGATGAGCGCCTCGCCGTTCCAGCCACTCGCTTGCTGCCACCGTGTGAACTGGATGCATATAGGTACTCCATCACCTGCGCCGACATTGTCCGGAGAGTTCAGGAGCTGGTTTTGGGCTGAGTGAGCGACCCTGTCTTAGGACCTTGAAACACTCGCTTGAATTCTTTCAGCAAAGTAGAGTAGCTGCACCAGCAGTGGACTTTGGGCATCCCACAAGCAGTTAGCCCAGGCTAGGGCTTTTTCGACAGCAGGGTGATGATATCATGCTCATCTTGGACCGGTCGTGGGAAACGACGAGGCGTTCAGCTCGAAGGAGAGAGAACATGGGAAACCCCTTACACAAACACTCGGTGCACCATGAGAACCGTTGAGAGGCGGCAGAACGCAGGATTCAGCCAGCGGCTTTAACCTGCCACGGGCCCATCTTGAATCTGTTGAACTGCAGCAGAAGCGGTGCAGAGAAAGTATATCAGAAATCTGTTTCATGGAAGTCATTCATCTCCAAACAGAAGATTGAGCAATGTCCCAGCCAGTAAGGCCTTTGCTGAACCAGAGCAGCTTCGCTGACAGTGGGCACAGTCCCCTCGTGGTGGGACAGCATGGGAAAAAGTCCTGAGGGTCTGCTGCCTGCTGGGTTCATATTAAGGGCTCAGTTTTCTGTTCAGGACCCGGGCTGCGAGGAAAACAGTCACTAATTAAAGGGCATGAACCCAGAAGATGAGCGCATACACAGCAGTACTAAGATGGTTGGTTTAATAGAAAAATAGCATATCTCCTAGAATACACATAAGAAAATCCACAATAGTCAGGTAAAAACGAAGCAAGCGGAAAAAACAAACCTCAAAAAGAACCAATCCACAAATACACGAGAACAAACCAGAGAACCTCTGAAAATCCAACAAGAGAAAAAATGTATCACAAAGGCTGGGCCTGGGCGTGCTAAACATACAAACACTGCAGCAAGGAACCTTGAGGAAACACACAGGTTAAAATACTAAACAAAAGGGAATGACTTACAGGGTGCAAACAATAATTTAGGGCAACGGAAAAAACAAAAGGTACCCAAAAAAGGTGCGAAGGGGACATCTAGTGAACAAAACTTCTGAAACCAGTCCTGGCCAAAACCTGACACTGATGGTTCTCTGTAGGAAATGTTTTTTTACATTATCCTTATATGGGCATGAACAACCTGATGGTCTCTGTAGGAAATGTTTTTCAAATATCCTTTTACTGATGAAACAACCTTGATGGTCTCTAGTAGTGAATGTGTTTAAATATCCTTTATAATGCTGAACAAACCTGATGGTTCTCTGTTAGAAATGTTTTTTAAATAGTCCTTTATATTGATGAACACCTGATGGTCTCTGTAGGAAATGTTTTAAATTATCCTTTATACTTGATGAACAACCTGATGGTCTCTGTAGGAAATGTTTTTAAAATTATCCTTTATAATGCTGAAGCACCTTGATGGTCTCTTGTAGGAAATAGTTTTTTAAATATCCTTTATCATTTGATGAACAACCGATGTCTCTGTAGGAAATGTTTTTAAAAATATCCTTTATACTTTGATGAACAACCTTGATGGCTCTCTGTAGGAAATGTTTTTACAATATCCTTATATTGATGAACAAACCTGATGGTCCTGTAGGAAATGTTTTTAAATATCCTTTTATATTGATGAACAACCGTGATGTCCTGTAGGAAATGTTTTAAATATTCCTTTATATGATGAACAACCTGATGGTCTCTGTAGGAAATGTTTTTAAATATCCTTTATATGATGAACAACCTGATGGTCTGTGTAGGAAATGTTTTTAAATATCCTTTATATTGATGAACAACCTGATGGTCTCTGTAGGAAATGTTTTTAAATATCCTTTATATTGATGAACAACCTGATGGTCTCTGTAGGAAATGTTTAGGAAATATCGCTACATGCTCAGTTATTTAGAATGAAACTGATTTGAAGGTGATGAGTCCTGCTACTGGTAGTCTATGTGAACTCTGTCAGGACCACTTGTGGGTCGCGGCAGGGGTTCAGGTGGGTCGGGGCAGGGGTCCAGGTGGGTGGCAGGATGACAATGCCAACAACAACAAAAATCAGTATAAAATTAAATGACTAAAACTAAATAGAAAGTATGTATAAAAGATAATAGAAAATGTTCAATCAACTGTTCACCGTTCAACCCAACTCAAAAAACACCTCAGTTGGTGGGTCACGAAGCACGTTTGGGAACCCCTGCCTTAACAAACAGTGTTATTATTGTTATTATTATTATTGACACTAAACATGGAGATGAGGTGACAAATATCAGTCACAACTACATGTTCATGTGATGCATTAAATCACCTGACTGTTTGGATCTCTGTTTAGTTGTCACTGTGTTAACCACAACCAACATGTTGGATCTCTGTTTAGTTGTCACTGTGTTAACCACAACCAACATGCTGGATCTCTGTTTAGTTGTCACTGTGTTAACCACAACCAAAATGCTGGATCTCTGTTTAGGGGTCAGTGCTCTAAAATGAGTCTCTCTGGGGAGAGAGAGGAGGGGGGCCCTGCCTCTAAAATGAGTCTCTCTGGGGAACATGACTCCAAAGCTAAGAGGTGAGATGACAATTTTGTTGAATAATTATTATGTTTATTTCCAAAATGCTATATCCCCCACAAAAATCACATTTGTTTTTTCATCAGATTGCTTATGGGTGTACACCTTCAATATTAATGTTATCAGATTTTTTATTAATAGATTTGAGATGTGTATAAAACTGTTATTTCGTAGCAAAACACAATATATCCATTGTTTAACAGGAATGTAATGTTGGTATCCTGTATATTTGACTGTGATATGTGATTGTCTCACCTAGATATCTAAAGATGAAAGCACTTACAGATGCCATAAATTAATTAATTTGACTCACAGCAAGAAAAGAATCCTGCAGCAACAGGAAATATTAATTATTATGTGGATTATAATTGTCACAGGCCGGCTCATAGCCTGTGACAAAAATGAGAGGACACGAACAACAGGTATAGGCCAATTAAAAAGGTTCTTCATTATAAACCAAAACTATTAACTTTAAACTAAGAAAAAGGAATGAGGTGTGGAAGTATCATAATGTAAAGTGCAGGGATGTGTGAATCTGTGTGTGTGAACATGACTGAGTGAAAACTATGCAAAACTACAAAGGAACAAACAAAA
>NW_019950033.1:3406-7569 GCF_002910315.2 Salvelinus sp. IW2-2015 | reverse complement strand
TACCTGGAGGAGCAGAGAGAGAGAGAGGTGATTAGTGAAGCAGTTTAAATAGCCTGAGCCCAGGTGGCTCCATCCACTAACGACCCTCCTCTGCCTGCAGGAGGAACCGCCCCTGCAATGCAGAGGGGCCGTGACATAATTAATTAAACGTTTTTTTTTAGGGCAAATCAAGTTTGACATTTTTAAAGTGGAAATTCCAAACTATGTATAGAACCATTTTAAAAGCTGAAATACACTACAATACAGCATTTGTATTGTAAGTCACTCTGGGTTTCCCGATAGCGATGGAATTTAGGGTGTTACCAGGGTTTCAAGTCTTTCCTGCAACGGCTGAATTTGTAAGATGCATTTCCCAGACAGAACGGTCGCTATGACGACTGAAAACACAACCGTGGGACGAACGAGTGACACAGTTCTGGGCATGGGCGGTCCGTTTAAATTGTATTAATTTGCCCTGCACGTGTAACTCATCATACGTCATGACACGTCATCATCTAATCTGAGGGCTGAGGGGAGAGGGTGTCTTTAAGTGTTTGAAACGCAGCCATGGATAGTATTTAAGTAATATTACCACATGATCAATGACGTCCAAAGCTTCGTTTTATCTCATGCTTTTCTGAACCAAGTGTTACAAAATGTGAGAGATCTCACTGATTTCCACCTGGTGCCGGTGCTTTTTTCAAATCAAAGTCTCTTTCAAACACAGACCTCTACTGGACACCTTATTAACACATTTAGTTTGATGTCTTCCAGTTTGTAGAGACTGAACGGTAGCTCAGCAGGTAGGGACGTGGATTTGGATCAGACCTCTACTGGACACCTTATTATTTGTGGTTCATCGGATTCATCATCATCATCATCATCGAGACGAGGGACAGACAAACAACCTGCTAGCCAGCCAAGCTAATTGGTACAGCTAGGTAAGCTAGCTAGCTACTCTACCAGCAGAATCCTAGTTTATCCTAGCTAGTCGGTACAGCTACGTAAGCTAGCTAGCTACTCTACCAGCAGCATCCTAGTTTATCCTAGCTAGTCGGTACAGCTAGGTAAGCTAGCTAGCTACTCTACCAGNGTAAGCTAGCTAGCTACTCTACCAGCAGCATCCTAGTTTATCCTAGCTAGTCGGTACAGCTAGGTAAGCTAGCTAGCTACTCTACCAGCAGTTTCCTAGTTATCCTAGCTAGTCGGTACAGCTACGTAAGCTAGCTAGCTACTCTACCAGCAGCATCCTAATTTATCCTAGCTAGTTGGTACAGCTAGGTAAGCTAGCTAGCTACTCTACCAGCAGCATCCTAGTTAATCCCAGCTAGTCGGTACAGCTAGGTAAGCTAGCTAGCTACTCTACCAGCAGCATCCTAGTTTATCCCAGCTACCACCACATCATCACCGGATGCATTTCTTGTGGACTGATGACACTTTTTTTGATGACTTGTTGTTTCTAAATGGGTCATTTGAGCATCAAAATCTTTGTTTGTAGTTTTTGATTGAGCGAATGCTGATCAGGTTCACTGAGTTGCAAACCAAATGGACAGGTCTAGCTCATTGATTTTTAGATCTGACGCTGTTGCTACCTCAGATTATGAGCCTAGCAGGTGTCGCAAATGAGTTATGTAGTACCCACAGAAGGCCACAGGGAGAAGTAAGAGAGCTACAAACCCATACAATTTTTTGCCTTAAAAACCCTAAACCTAACAATCAATCAAATGTATTTATAAAGCCCTTTTTACATCAACAGATGTCACAAAGKGCTATACAGAAACTCTAACCCTAGGTATAACCTATTTTAGCCTTAACCCTAAGTATAACCTACTTTAGCCCTAACCCTAACCTAACCCTGATCACTGCCTCATTGCCTGTATCCGCTATGGGTCCGCGGTCAAACGACCACTCCTCATCACTGTCAAACGCTCCCTAAAACACTTCTGCGAGCAGGCCTTTCTAATCGACCTGGCCCGGGTATCCTGGAAGGATATTGACCTCATACTGTCAGTCGAGGATGCCTGGTCATTCTTTAAAAGTAATTTCCTCACCATCTTAGATAAGCATGCCTCGTTCCAAAAAAATGCAGAACTAAGAACAGATATAGCCCTTGGTTCACTCCAGACATGACTGCCCTTGACAAGCACAAAAACATACTGTGGCGGACTGCAATAGCATCGAATAGTCCCCACGATATGCAACTGTTCAGGGAAGTCAGGAACCAATACACGCAGTCAGTCAGGAAAGCTAAGGCTAGCTTTTTCAAGCAGATATTTGCATCCTGTAGCTCTAACTCCAAAAAGTTCTGGGACATTGTAAAGTCCATGGAGAACAAAAGCACCTCCTCCCAGCTGCCCACTGCACTGAGGCTAGGTAACACGGTCACCACCGATAAATCCGTGATAATCTAAAATTTCAATAAGCATTTCTCAACGGCCGGCAATGCCTTCCTCCTGGCTACTCCAACCCCAGCCAACAGCTCCGCCTCCCCCGCAGCTACTCGCCCAAGCCTCCCCAGCTTCTCCTTCACCCAAATCCAGACAGCAGATGTTCTGAAAGAGCTGCAAAACCTGGACCCGTACAAATCAGCTGGGCTAGACAATCTGGACCCTCTCTGTCTAAAACTATCCGCCGCCATTGTCGCAACCCCTATCACCAGCCTGTTCAACGCTCTATTTTTGTATCGTCGCAGATCCTAAAGATTGGAAAGCTGCCGCGTCATCCCCCTCTTCAAAGGGGTGACACCTAGACCCAAACTGTTAAGACCTATATCCATCCTGCCCTGCCTATCTAAATCTTCGAAAAGCCAAGTTAATAAACAGATCACTGACCATTTCGATTCCCACCATACCTTCACCGCTGTGCAATCCGGCTTCCGAGCTGGTCACGGGTGCACCTCAGCCACGCTCAAGGTACTAAATGATATCATAACCGCCATCGATAAAAGACAGTACTGTCCAGCCGTCTTCATCGACCTGGCCAAGGCTTTCGACTCTGTCAATCAATCATCACCATATTCTTATCGGCAGACTCAATAGCCTTGGTTTTTCTAATGACTGCCTYGCCTGGTTCACCAACTACTTTGCAGACAGAGTTCAGTGTGTCAAATCGGAGGGCATGTTGTCCGGTCCTCTGGCAGTCTCTATTGGGGTACCACAGGGTTCAATTCTCAGGCCGACTCTTTTCTCTGTATTTATCAATGATGTTGCTCTTGCTGCGGGCGATTCCCTGATCCACCTCTACGCAGACGACACCATTCTGTATACTTCTGGCCCTTCCTTGGACACTGTGCTAACTAACCTCCAAATGAGCTTCAATGCCATACAACACTCCTTCCGTGGCCTCTACCTGCTCTTAAACGCTAGTAAAACCAAATGCATGCTTTTCAACCGTTCGCTGCCCGCACCCGCCCGCCCGACTAGCATCACCACCCTGGATGTTTCAGACCTAGAATATATGTACAACTATAAATACCTAGGTGTCTGGCTAGACTGTAAACTCTCGTTCCAGACTCATATTAAACATCTCCAATCCCAAACGAAATCTAGAATCGGCTTTCTGTTTCGCAACAAAGCCTCCTTCACTCACGCCGCCAAACTTACCCTAGTAAAACGGACTATCCTACCGATCCTCGACTTCTGCGATGTCATCTACAAAATAGCTTCCAACACTCTACTCAGCAAACTGGATGCAGTTTATCACAGTGCCATCCATTTTGTTACCAAATCACCTTATACCACCCACCACTGCGACCTGTATCCTCTAGTCGGCTGGCCCTCACTGCATATTCGTCGCCAGACCCACTGGCTCCAGGTCATCTATAAGTCTATGCTAGGTAAAGCTCCAACTTATCTCAGTTCACTGGTCACGATAACAACACCCACCCGTAGCATACGTTCCAGCAGGAACTTCTCTCTAATCATCCCCAAAGCCAACACCCCATTCGGACACCTTTCCTTCCAGTTCTCTGCTGCCAGTGACTGGAACAAATTGCAAAAATCGTTGGAGACTTTTATTTCCCTCACCAACTTTAAACATCTGATATCTGAGCATCTAACCGATCGCTGCAGCTGTACATAGTCAATCTGTAAACAGCCCACCCAATCTACCTACCTCATCCCCATACTGTTTTTATTTTATTTCCTTTTCTGCTCTTTTGCACACCAGTATCTCTACTTGCACAT
>NW_019950033.1:0-1541 GCF_002910315.2 Salvelinus sp. IW2-2015 | reverse complement strand
CTTCTTATGTTTCCCCATCTGAGCTCAGAGTAGATGAGAGATGTAATGTTTGTCTCTGTTGTGTTGAAGCCAATCAAGCAGGAGAGACCAGCCTCCCTGTACCCAGCTGTGTGTCCATGAAGAGTGACTGGTCTATGAGGTCTACCTATATTCTTAGAGAGGGAGACATTTCTACTGAACAAAGGTAAGAAGAACTCATGGGTCATGAACACTGAGTTAAACAACTTCCGGCGCGAAAAGAGATGGCCGCCTCGCTTCGCCGTTCCTTGGAAAATATGCAGTATTTGTTTTTTTATGTGTTATTTCTTACATCGGTACCCCAGGTAATCTTAGGTTTCATTACATACAGTCGGGAGGAACTACTGAATATACGATTAACGTCAACTCATCATCGTTCCTACCAGGAATATGACTTTCCCGAAACGGATCCAGTGTTTTGCCTTCCACCCAATACAATGGATCTGATCCCAGCCGGCGACCCTGTGCGACGCCGAAAAAGGGGCAAACGAGGCGTCTCGTGGTCAGGCTCGGAGACGGGCACATCGCGCTCCACTCCCAGCATACTACTCGCCAATGTCCAGTCTCTTGACAATAAGGTTGATGAAATCCGAGCACGGGTAGCATTCCAGAGAGACATCAGGGATTGCAAAGTTTCATTCCAAAACGCTATGTATCCATTTTCAGAAAAGTTGGTAAAAAGCTTTTATTTCCTAAAGACATTTTCAAAAAGATTGGTGTGTTTTTTCACTATCTAATCATGACATGGGGATGTTCAATGACAGACATGTTTTTGTTTAAAATCTATCACTTGATGTTTTCATTTCAGAGAGACAATTAGTCAAGTTTCAGTCTTATGTAGCAACATTTGAAATTTTGTTTTTCACATTGGATAAAAGTAGAGACTCAGAGCTACAACATGGTATATCATACACTACAGTTGAGGAACAATGGGAAAGTCATTCTGCTTTGAACGTTGATTAACTTGTAAGCTTACATTTGAGAAAATGGCCTTTGAATGTTTTTACCTGAGATTAGTGTTCATGGTTAAATGGCCTTGATAACAATAGTGAAGCTGGCATTGTGACGCAGAACAATGATCTGGGAATAGAACGTTCAGGAGGAGAGTTGGTGTCACAATGTGCTCAAAAGAACTAATAGGAGCTGGAAACATGCCCTAAAATAAGGTCTTTTTTTTCACGATTACTTCACTACTTGGGACATAAGGTAATGTTATGAAACTGGGCTCCATGGAGGATCCAATGAACTAGTTTTTATCTGAAAAAAAAGCATTGATAAAAATGGAATGTGTCCAGCCTACTTGAGCTGTCCTAAGTAGTTAAGAGTTAACAGCAGGTGTCTTTATAATACTATAGAATAATGCAGCGAGTCAGTGGTTCCTGAGCCACATGTAATTGCTTTGTAGTCGTTAAAAATAATGTTTTATATTTGTATATGATCAATCCATAAATAATATAGACCTACCTACAACAGTATGTATTGTGCTTTTGGCAATGATTTATGTATAATAATTATGTATAACA
>NW_019950032.1:0-10916 GCF_002910315.2 Salvelinus sp. IW2-2015 | reverse complement strand
TATCACTCTCCGCCTCACTTCTCCTCTCCTTCTCGCCTCTTCCCGTCCTCTCCTCTGCCTCTCCTCTCCTCTCTTCCTCTACCTGCTCGCTGCTGGGATACAGCTCCGGATGCTCTACCAAGCATATATAAGGCTAGTGGCCTTGTTCCCTCTCCGCTCTCCGTCTCCTCTCCTCTCTCTCTCCTCTCCTCTCCTCTCCTCTCCTCTCTCCTCTTCCTCTCCTCTCCTCTCCTCTCCATCTCTCCCTCTCTCCGTCTGGATACAGCGTCCGGATGGCAATCGTCAAACAGATATAAGGCTGGGCGTTTCCCTCTCCTCTCCTCTGCCTCTCCTATCCTCTCCGCTCTCCTCTCGCTCTCCGCTCCTTTTCCATATCCTCCTCCTCCTCTCCGTTCTCCCTCTCCTACTCCTCTCCTCTTACTCTCCTACTACCGATCTCTTCACCATATTCTCTCTCTCCTCTATCGATTTCTTCTCTCCTCCCTCATCTCCTCTCCTCATCTGCTCTCTCTCCTCTATTCTCCATACCTCTAATCTATTTACAGTATCTACATTCTATTCTACTAACAGTCTCTATCTATTTCTACAGTATGTATGAGAGGAGAGGAGAGGAGAGGAGAGAGAAAAGGCCACTAGCCTTATACTGTTGAGATGCATCCGGAGCTGTATCCAGAGGGGGAGGGACCTGAGGTCTGTCGTCACCAATCACTATAAATACTGCAGCTGTGTGSCGGAGCGCGTGCTGTGGCCGAGCACAGAGAAACTGCGCGCTCTCATACCGACACACCGTATTCTCTCTCTTTCCTCCTCTCAGACATTTCCCAAACAAAGAGAAGCACGCGAGGCGGAGGAACAGAGTGCATCCGTCGGAACCGCCGAATCCTCGTTGATCAGAAAAACACACACCGTTACACTCTAACCCGGACCGGTTGGAACCGAGAGAAGATTGATTGATCATGTGTAGTAACGGAGCAGGTAACGGGACCAGCGACATGCTTCAGATCCAGTTCGGTTTGATCAACTGCGGGAATAAGTACCTAACCGCTGAAACGTTCGGTTTTAAAATCAACGCCTCGGCCACGAGCTTGAAGAAGAAGCAGATTTGGACTCTGGAGCAGAGCGGGGAGGAAGCTACCGGTAATGTGTTCTGTCTCAAGTCGCATCTGGGTCGGTACATAGCGGTGGATAAAGACGGGAACGTTACCGGGGATAGTGAGACTTCTGGACCCGAGACCCGGTTCATCGTCACGGCTCACGACGATGGGAGATGGTCTCTGCAGGTAGGGTGAGGGAGGATGAGGGAGGGTGAGGGAGGATGAGGGGGGTGAGTGAAAGCATGAGAGAGACTTGACCATGTATTGTTACGCCAGTTATAGACCTAAACTGCTCTGTCGCCATTAACAATGGTATCTTCTGACTGGTGGTGTTTAAGAGCCCGGACGCTTTCTCTAAACATTATTTTTATTTTTTTAAATGTAACCTTTTATTTAACTAGGCAAGTCAGTTAAAAAACAAATTCTTATTTAGAAATTACGGCCTACACCGGTTAAAAACCCGGACGACCGCTTGGCCAATTGTGCGCCGCCCTATGGGACTCCCAATCACCGCCGTTTTCGTGATCACAGCCTAAGAATCGAACCAGGGTGTTTGTAGTGACGCCTCAAGCCCRGAGATGCTGCGCCTTAGACCGCTGCGCCACTCGGGAGCCCGTTATTAAACATGAACACGCATCGGTTGCGGTAGTGTTTCAGAAACAGAAGGAATGCATCTTTCATATCAGCAGGAAATATTAATATGTTAAACGGTAGCCTACATTTCTAGTTCTACACCCCCTTTTTTTTTTAGGGTTAACGTTCACACACGGCCATTTAATCTTTATTTAACTGGGCAAGTCAGTTAAGAACAAATTCTTATTTTCAATGACGGCCTGGGAACAGTGGGTTAACTGCCTAGTTCAGGGGCAGAACGACAGATTTTTTACCTTGTCAGCTCAGGGATTCGATCTTGCAACCTTTCGGTTACTAGTTGTGGGGCCTGTTGGCCGTACTGCCAAATTCTCAAAAATTAAGTTGTAGGTGGCTTATGGTAGAGAAATTAACATTAAATTCTCTGGCAACAACTCTGGTGGACATTCCTGCTGTCAGCATGCCAATTTGCACGCTCCCTGAAAACTTGAGACAGCTGTGGCATTGTGTGTTGTGACAAAAAGGCAAATTTTAGTGGCCTTTTATTGTCCCCCCAGCACAAGGTGCACCTGTGTAATGATCATGCTGTTTAATCAGCTTCTTGATACGCCACACCTGTCAGGTGGACGGATTATCGTGGCAAAGGAGAAATGCTCTCTAACAAGGATGTAAACTCATTTGAGCAAAACATCGCGAGAGCAATACGCTTTTTTTGTGTGTGTATAGAAAACTGAATTTATTTCAGCTCATGAAACCAAAAAGTTTGCGTTTTTATATTGTTCCGTGTAGGGCAGAAATTGGTTTTTTTGGGGGGGTCAGGAAAGTCTTCTCACGACCTTTTAATCCAGAATATAATGATACTTTGCCTGTTTGTCCGTGTGGTTGGTGCTTTTGCAGGTAGGAATGTGAGACACAATATCCACAGAGTCATCAAACTGACCTTTCAGTACGCTGGTCTGGATATAGTTTGTATTTGTCTTTTTATTTATTTAAATGTTCAATTCTGTTTMAATTCGCACGTGACAAACACTCGCACGATGTGTCAGCGCCTTTAAACCCGAATGGCAAACACTTCCTGTTGATTGTGAGGAAATGTGCTTCATCGAAAGACAACGATTTCATTTGTTTACATGTTGTGCGTCACGTGTGACGCGTCGACAGATTGAAAATACAAGCGACAGAACCTACCGACCGCCGCAAATAGTGGGGTAATCAACACTTTTTCCTGTGGATCCTCCTACCGCCTAAAGGGCTAACGACATGTACAACCAGAAACGTTTTTAAATGGGGTTTTTTATTTCACATTATGTAGAAGGCTACATCTCTCCTAACCCGCCTAAAGGGGGCCTACGACATGTAACAACGCAGAAACGTTTTTTAAATGGGGGTTTTATTCACATTATGTAGAGACTACATCCCTTCCTACCAGGCTAAAGGGCTAACGGCATGTACAACCAGAAACGTTTTTAAAATGTGGGGTCTTTATTTCAACTTATGTAGAGACTATCATCCTCCTACCGCCTAAAAGGGCTAACGACATGTACAAAACCAGAAACGTTTTTAAATGGGTTTTTATTCAACATTATGTAGAGACTACATCCTCCTACCGCCTAAAGGGCTAACGACATGTTTACAACCAGAAACGTTTTTAAATGGGTTTTATTTCAACATTATGTAGAGACTACATCCTACTCGCCTAAAGGGCTAACGACATGTACAACCAGAAAACGTTTTTTAAATGGGTTTTATCAACATTATGATTAGAGACCACTTACATCTACGGCCTAAAGGGCTAACGACATGTAACAACCAGAAACGTTTTTAAATGGGTGTTTTAGTCAACATTATGTAGAGACTACATCTACCTACCGGCCTAAAGGGCTAACGACATGTACAACCAGAAACGTTTTTAAAAGTGGGGTTTTGTCAACATTATGTAGGACTACAGATCTAGAACCTTCCTAACAGTAACACTGGTTTAACATGGAAGTTTTAAATCCAAATGGTTAACTAGTCATCAGTCTTCTAGGGCACACAACACCTGGTGTTGTGTAAGCTAACTGGGGAAGGAAGTGTTAGTTTGTCAACTGGAGACACTACAGTAAAGCTTTGTTGGTTCTGTTTAAACTGGCTACAGTCAGACTAGCTTGTTGCGTCCTGGTAAACCTGCTACAGTCCAGACAGCCTTGTTGTCTGTTAACTGCTACAGTCCAGAACAGCTTGTTGGTCTGTTAAACTGCTACAGTCAGACACACACGCTTGTTTAACTGTTGTCGAGACACCGCTTTGTTGGTCTGTTAACTGCTACAGTCAGAGAAAACACCGCTTTGTTAAACTGCTACAGTTCAGCAGCTTGTTGGTCTGTTAAACTGCTACAGTAGACACACACAAGCTTGTTAACTGTTTTAGTCGACACACAGCTTTGTTGGTCTGTTAAACTGTTACAGTCAGAGACACAGCTTGTTAAACTGACTACAAGTCAAGACATGCTTGTTTGGTGCTGTAAACTGCTACAGTCAGACACACACAGCTTGTTAAACTGTTAGTCAGACACACAGCTTGTTTAAACGCTACAGGTCAGACCACACAGTTGTTAAAACTGCTACAGTCCAGACACACACCAGCTTGTTTAAACTGCTACAGTCAGACACACACAGCTTGTTAAACTGCTAAGTCAGACGACACAAGTTGTTAAAACTGCTAACATGTCCCAGACAACACACAGCTTGTTAAAACTGCTACAGGTCAGACAAGGCTTGTTGGTCTGTACAACTGTTTACTCAGACACACAGCTTGTTAAACTGCTACAGTCAAGACCACACACGCTTTGTTAAACCTGCTACAGTCAGCGAGCTTGTTTGGTCGTTAAAACTGTTAGTCAGACACACACAGCTTGTTAAACCTGCTACAGTCCCAAGACGAAGACACAGCTTGTTAAAACTGCCTCAACAGTCAAGAGAGCACCAGCTTTTGTTAAAAAAACTGGCTACAGTCAGAGACACACAGCTTGTTAAACTGCTACAGTCAGACACACACAGCTTGGTTAAGACTGCTACAGTCAGAGACACACAGCTTGTTAACTGCTACAGTCCAAGAACCCATTCACAAGCTTGTTAACTGCTTACAGTCACAACAGCTTGTTAAACTGTACAGTCAGACACACAGCTTGTTAAACCTGCTACACAGTCAGTTAAGGACACACAGCTTGTTTAAACTGCTAACAGTCAGACACAGCTTGTAACTGCTACAGTCAGACACACAGCTTGTTAAATACTGCCTACAGTCAGACACACCAGCTTGTTAAAACTGCTACAGTCAGACCACACAGGCTTGTTAAACTGCTAAAGTCAGACACAACAGCTATGTTAAACTGCTAACAGTCAGACACACAGCTTGTTAAACTGCCTACAGTCCAGACCACCACGGCACAGCTTGGTTAAACTGCTAAACAAGTCCAGACAACACAGCTTGTTTTAAAACTGCTACAGTCAGACCACACAGCTTGTTAAACTGCTACAGTCAGAACCAGCTTGAGCTTGTTAAACTGCTACAGTCGACACACACAGCTGGTTTTAAACTGCTAACAGTCAGACCAACACAGCTTGTTTAAACTGTACTACAGTCATGAAACACACCAGCTTGTTAAATCTGCTACAGTCAGACACACAGCTTGTTAAACTGCCTTACATGTCCAGACGACACGACAGCCTTGTTAACACTTGCCTTACATGTAGACACAATCTAGCTATTGTAAACTGCTAACAGTCAGACACACAACTTGTTAAAAAAATCTGCTACAGTCCAGACACACAGCTTGTTAAACTGCTACCAGTCAGACACATCAGCTTGTTAAACTTGGCTACAGTCAGACACATCAGCTTGTAATAACCTGCTTACAGTCAAAGACACCACAGCTTGTACGCTACGTCAACGTTTAAACTGCTACAGTCAGACACACAGCTTTTGTTAAACGTCTACAGTCCAGACACACCACAGCTGTTAAACGTGCCTACAGTCACAACAGCTTGTTAAAACTGCTACAGTCACGAAGACAAGCTTGTTAAAACTGCTACAGTCAAGACACACAGCTGTTAATGCCTTAACAGTCAGACACACAGCTGTTTATTAGTTTTATATAGCATAATAATCTATATATTTTTTTTTAGGGGGGGTGGATCAGCCTTACATATTTCGGAAAGACATGTTGTTTCCAAGTTAATGTCCTGCATCAATTTCCAAATCCCCATATTGTTTTGGGAAATAATATATATCATTCACTGTATGCACCACATAACACAAATATAACATAACCATACCTACAAGACATAACATACTTTTTTAAAAGAGTACTATCCTTTTTATTCCCCTGCAAACCCTGACCACCCGATTCCCCAAATTGGAGTAAACTGAAAAACATTTTCTGTTTTTTAACCATTAATTCTTATACATCTTATACCACCATTTACAGACACAGTCCAACTTTATAATAGTTCCTCTCTTGTTTTGTTCTTAGTCCTTCCGTCATTTCTGTATGTCCATCACCAGTTCTGATATTCCACCTAATAGTAACATGGTGGTATTCACAAATAGCTACCGCACCTATACACATTCACAGAATCCCGTATGCCCCTACATTGTTTATTCTTGTTATTAGTCCGCACCCTTCAGCTCCACTCAACCGCCTTCCCATCTCATCTTCCAACATCATCCATTTCGGATTTATATTTGCCATATATTTTTTCAGCCTGTTGCTTCCAAAACGATTTGAATCTTCCTTATTTCCCAATCAGCTGTCCAGCAGGATTGTTAAATTAAGAAAATAATTTTTTTGCTAAAATAATAAATGTATATTATTGATGTATGAACTATGGCTTTCAAAATCCCCCAGATTATTGCTATCTGTAGCAGTAGTTCTACGCAAAATTGGTTGCAAGTTCTTAAACCATTCTGGACCCTGTGACCAAAACGAGCCTACATGCGACAATACCAAATAAAATGAAATCTATTGACTCCTGCCTCCTCACAGCAGAATCATACAGAGCGAGAAGATTGTATCCCCAATATAATAACATTCTATTAGTTGTGCCAAGGAATTTTGTCAACAATAATTTAAAATGAAATTCGAAGTTTTGAAATCCGGCTGTTGTTTTGCGTATACAATTCAAAACAAACAGTGCCATGGAATGGTACATCGCAAATCTCTTCCAACTTATTTTGCAATTATATGCACAGAGCTTGTAAGGTTTTTTGGATCCTTAAATGAAATTTGGTAATGTTTTTATTTATCACAACTTTTCTTTAAACGCATTATGTCTTTATATAAGGCCGCATACAAGTTCCTTACCTTTTATGCCCTTACCACCTGCCTCTTCCCATTTTTGTGTAATGCCTGCTGCAATAATTGGTTTAATTTTGGTTAGAGCAGACATTCCATTATGTCTTGTTAGCTGCATGTGTGACATTACATCCACCAGTCCTATTTATGATACTCATTCACACAAAATTATACATTTTTAAACATTCTCTTCGATAAGTAGTTTTATTATCATACTAATATTTTTGAATTAGACCACAAAGATTTTGGTTGTATTACTTATTTGTTCGCTTTCAGGTGGATATTAAACTGAAAATTGCAACCATGATGTGTACTTGGTCTTAGGCTGTTTAAAAGATATAAAGATGATTTTGGAGATTATTCCTTTCAAACACCTGAAAAGTGAGGCAGGGTGTAATCGATAAAGGGAAAAAGGCCCTTCTATGAACATGAGGATGAAGACATTCTCGTACCAATCTACTAGAAGAACCAGTTTTGGATAGTATAAACTTTTGCATGACTGATGCCTTTAGTGGAGAGTCTAACTGCTCGTTTAATATTTAATAATTTCTGGCCCTCACAATTCATATTCGTTATAGTAAAAGGCCCTCCCTTTAATATTTATCTGGCTTGCCGTTCCAAAATAAAAATTTGAATATTTTTGTTCATAATTTAAAAAGCAGTCACTGGTGGTAGGCAAAACCAAAGCAAATAGGTAACCTGTTGATACTGATTAAAAGAGTTAATCAGGGTGATATGTTTTTTCCCAACAAAATAGACAGGTAATTTTCCTTTCCAAATGGAGGGCAAGATCCTTATCTCATATGTTTGCTAACTTTCTATAAAAATTTATTGGAAGTGAAGATCACATTTCTTTCTTTAGGGAATTTTGACTATACCGGAGTATGGTCCACATCACCTCAGACCATTAATTTGGTAAACTAATGCAATGTAAAATGGTGTATTTTTAGTGATTCCAATACGTAATATGTAACATTTATCAATAATTTGGTTTTTAATCCAGAGAGGATAGCAAATGTATCTAGACCTCTAGAGGCCGTGGAGAGATTCTTAGTTGTTTGGTGTTTTAAACAGAAACATGAAATCATCAGCGTACAATGACACCTTAGTTTTTAGGCCCTGGAATGTTCTCTAATCCCTTAAATTAATTGTTTGAATCCTAATTAAACAGCCAACATTTCGATGGCAAGAAAAATCAGATATGCCGATAGTGGAACAACCTTTTTACTCCTCTAGATAGTTTATAAAACTCTTCTGAGGAAATGTAGCCAATTATTTAGCTATTTTTTACACCTAGGGTTACCTAATAACAATAATTTTTACCCATTTTATAAGAGATTCCCCAAAATTGGAAATATTCTAAGGCATTTATATATAATACCCAAGTCGTAACTTTATCAAAAGCCTTTTCAAAAAATCAGCTACACTGAAAAACCAGGCCCTGGTGTCCCCGATAAATTTCCATAGTGTTCTATTGTTTCAAGTACTTTGCCCTTATATTATCTCCAAAAGTTATCGTCCATGGTAAAAAAACCTTGTCTGTTAGGAATGAATAATATCTGAAACAAAAACTTTTTTTTATTCTATGGGCGCCAAGCATTTGCTAGGAATTCTTGCATCACAAACACTGAAGTGTAGAGGTCCCTGTCTTTCAATTTTTAAAAATGGACTGGATCTTTATATAATACCACTTGGGTTCGTGTTCAGTAATAATGATATCACACCTTCCTGTTGCGTGTCTTGATAAACGACATTGTACAACCAGAAAACGTTTGCGTGTCCTGGATAATCTATCATTGTATATAGGAGTGGGTTAAAAATCAAGCTAAATAGTGGGTCCTTTGAGTATATAAAAATACTGTTTGTATACTTCCACTGGTATGCCATCCAGTTCCCTGGAAGTTTTTCCCATCCTTAAAAGGCCCCCAATTGCATCAAGTCGTTCCTCCTCTGTAATTAGGCCTTCAACATGAGCTTTTCTGTACAGAGATGTTTAATTTACATTATTATTAGGGTGAAAAAATGCCATACAATTAAGTTTCCAGTTAGTGGAGATGGAAGGGAGCCCCCCCTGAACACGAAAATAAATTCTTTAAAGTCTTATACTTCCTCTTTCAAAAATATCATTTGGTGAATCCATAGCGTTTTAACCTCCATCATTTGTAACAAGTTTTTAATTAACCGTTTTTTTGGTAGCATTCTTATATTGAATGATTAGAACAAAAAAGAATTTGGTGGGCATTTTTTCCCCATATTCCTATCAGTTAGCTTTATTTTTTGAGGTAATCTATTACACAGGATTTTCTTGAATTAGTGGTTCCTCCATTTGTCTTTTTGTTTTTTCCTCTAAACTTATTCTGTGCCTCTATGGTACCGTTTTTATTGTTATCTCCTAATGTACTGTTAGTCCTTCAATTTCTTTGTTAATATGGACTCTTTTGATGGAAATTGCTTTGGGTTTTTAGATGAGTACTGGGAATTGGCATGGCCCCTCTAAAGGCCACATTTAAAGTGGTCCCAATAACAAACGGGGATCTGCCTGTACCTATGTTATTGTTCTAAAAAGTCAGTTATAAATTCTTCTGTCCTAAGTTTCTAAACAATTATCATTAGTAAGGCTTTTGAATAAATTTCCAATATCCCGCCACGTGGAATAATCTGTAGAGTAATATATATGCCAATTATGTGATGGGTCCGACCGCATTCTGTCCCCCTATTCACACACTTTTTAAACTTTGGTGCTCCGAGAGAATGATATAAGAAAGTAGTCCAAGGGCGACTAGCTTGATTAGCCTCCGCCATGTTATATTACTTAGTTCACGGGTATTTAAGTTCTCCCATATATCCACTAATTCAATACCATGACATTCCCTGATTCCTTAAGTGCCTGAGGGTGGATAGTTTGTAAGTGTGGATTCCTTTCGGTCCCTAGAGGTATTTAGACCGATTAAAACTCCGCACTATAATAATAGAGTCTAAGTGTTGCTTGTAAAGTTGAACATTCTATTATATTGCTCAAAGAAGCTTGGATCATCAATATTCGGACGGTAATGGTTCATAAACCATACTTTGTTTATTGTCCCCATACATATTTAAATATTCCTCTACCTTGAGGATCTGTTTTGGACAATTTGCCACATTTGGATCAAAGTTTATTATTATTAAAAACATCACCCTTTTTGAATTTCTTTGCCCATGGAAAAAATATATTTGCCGGGCCCCCAGTTCTTTTTCCCCAAACTCATCTAAAACTGTTGAAAGGGGTTTCCTGTAAAACAATAAAGATATTATAATCCTTCCCTTCTTTTAGCCAGGTAAATATGATCGCTTTTCTTATTCATCTGTAAGGCCAATTTACAATGTAACTGGCTATACTTATTTACCAACTTACCAATAATGAGCCACCACCTTACCAATTAATTTTTATCAAAATATATGTTTGTAAACGTCCTATTAAAGTTAACCATAATGATTGAATGTCTATATAGTTGGTTACCAATGACATTTGCCCATCTCCACTAAAGCAAACCTACAATTGGGTCCCCACTATTCCACCCGCAAAAGCCCCATCTCGAGTTGGGGGATGTTGTCAATCCCCATGCCCCCGCAAGAACCACCCCCGACCCTCCGCTCGCACACCCCGGACCGACTGGGATTCCATCCTTCAAAAGTGCACACAGCAACCATCACGAACCGAAAGCAGATCCATTGCCAAAATGCAATTAGTCCATCGCCCTCACTCGATTTTTATTACATATTGCTGTGAATCCACCTCTAATAGTCCCTAACATCTTTTTACTTCCTTCCTTCGCAACCAGTTGTGGGATACACACACACCCACACAACTCAGCCCTTACCACACAAACATACCGCTCACCTCTCAACATTGCACCATC
>NW_019950031.1:9668-11064 GCF_002910315.2 Salvelinus sp. IW2-2015 | reverse complement strand
AGACCAGCTTGCTACTGTAGACGGATGGACGTCATAATTTTTCTGGTCTACGTTCCACCTCCAATAACCGATCAATAAATTAGTGAATAGACAGTAAGCACTTATTCGTGTTACCTTGTTAGTTGGAATAGACCGTAGTCTTTTAAAAATGGTCAGAATTTCTGTCTTGTTCGGCTCCGCAGCCATCTTGCTACCTTTCTAGAGGTACGGGTGCCAGTGGGGATAAAAAATGSTGGGTTGTTCGCGAAGTTCGATCAGAGGTGATGCTGCGTTCATGTGCCCCTCGTAAAGTCGGAAACAAACAGTTTTGTAATAGCTTTGATTGTTTAAACTTTTTTTGTATGCCTATTTGTCTGGCAGCAGTTCTACACACTGGCGACGCATTTTGGCCAGTTTGGTGTACTCTAAAAAGAAAAGGTTCCTGGACTATCCTTAGGGGTTCTTCAAATTGAAACTGTAGGGGAATCCCTTTAAGTTATTTGAAGAACCCCTTTAATGGATTTAAAAAATATATGTTTTTATATAATTAGGCAAGTCAGTTAAGAACAATTCTTATTTACAATGACGGCCTACCCCATCCAAACCCTAACCCAGACGCCCCTGGGCCAATTGTGCGCCGCCCTATGGGACTCCAAATCATGGCCAGTGGGACTCCAAATCATGGCCAGTTGTGATACAGCCTGGAATCGAACAGTGCCTGAGATGCAGTGCCTTAGACCGCTGTGCCCCTCGGGAGCCCCTCAAGAACCTTTTGGGGTTAATTATTAACTACACCCCCCTCCCCTGTTATTATTAATAYTAGAATGCATAACAATAACAACAATGACAATATTTTAGTTGTCAGTGTTTATTATGATATTAGTGGCAAAGCAGAATAAATAAAAAAATCTAAATATGAGGTAAATTCCCAGCAGAGCCAAGTCCAATGGCGTGTTGATGTTCTCCGTATCCATAGCCAGAATGATTTTGCAYTACATAGTGATTGAACAGGTTTCCTGTTATATCCCAAAAAGAGTAATTATACAGATGATAAAAAAAAAAAACATCCACACGACACTATTCATACCTTGATTTTTGTGGTGAATATTTATTTTAATTTTATTTAACTAGGGAAGTCATTTAAGAACAAATTCCTATGTTTTATTTTATTCTGCTTTGGCACTAAAATCATAATAAACACTGACAACTAAAATATTATTGTTATTGTTATGCATTTTATTATTGAAATGGGGTGTAGTTAAAAAATYAACCCCAAAAGGTTCTTTGACTGCTTTGTTCAGGGGCAGAACGACAGATTTTTTTTACTTGTCAGCTCGGGGATTTGATCCAGCAACTTTTCGGTTACTTTCGGAATATTCATTACCTTTGTATGTCTCTTCGTCTGTATACATACAGA
>NW_019950031.1:0-9255 GCF_002910315.2 Salvelinus sp. IW2-2015 | reverse complement strand
AACCCCAAAAGGTTCTTTGACTGCTTTGTTCAGGGGCAGAACGACAGATTTTTTTTACTTGTCAGCTCGGGGATTTGATCCAGCAACTTTTCGGTTACTTTCGGAATATTCATTACCTTTGTATGTCTCTTCGTCTGTATACATACAGAYACAAAAGTGAGCAATCCAGTCATCTGCACACAATACAACTAGCCTTCAGYATACTCTTATAGCCTACATATTCTTACCTCCTTGTTTATTGATATCCATTGAATTGTGTCCATTTTCTGTTTTAGAAAGAATTGCACAAATATGAAAAGGTAGATAGTATCATCAAAAAACAATATGAATTTAAACTGAGGAGATCTTTACCTGCACCTCCTGTCCTTTCAAATTCAAATCCAAATGTTTCAGTTGGGCAGTTAGGTTYCTGCAAGAACACCCACCAACTAAGGAGGTTCCTCGATRAACCCCACCTCCTATGGGGTTCTTTGAATAACCTTTTGGGGGCCATTTTCAGTGCCAAGAACCCTAAGGTTCTCCAAAGAACTTTGAGGATCTTAGAAGAGCCCTTGTTGAACCCCAATTTTTTTTATGTTTTCAGTAGGAAGGCAACAGCTGAAACATTATAGACTACAAATTGAAATATCTTGGTAGGCTTAGAAGGGCCATTAGGTCAGGTTGCATTCTGTCAATTGTTCAACTTTCTGAAACCTTTTGCCTTGTTCACATGCTAGTCGGAAACTAGGAAACTCGAAAATGTCAAAGTTGCTGATTAGTTGAACGAGGCACGTGTATAACTACAACCAGTTARCAAGTAGGAAATGTTTCTTGTTCCGACTGGTAGTTGAACGCGGCATTTTGCTCGCAAGGTAGTGCGTTTAGTCCAACCGCATTTTCAATGTTGAAAAACATGTAGGGATTTCGATTAGACTGAACCAGTGTAAATCAGGTTATGGCCTGTCACTTCACCGGGCAAAAGCGGTGAGGAAGGTAAGCCCAGCTCAAATCGATTATCACCGGGCCATGTCAACAAAACAGCATGATAAATCATTCAGAAACATAACACATGTATTTTCTATACAATTTTACAATTTTCAAAGTAGTTTTCCTTGGGATAGGCCTATATAAGTTTTTATGAAGAGTAAACACTTTTGCATGTGAAAACACTGAGTACTCCGCTCTTGGATTTAAAGCCGCTTTCACATGCTAAGTAACCCGGAAATGCCGGACTTGTTAACTGGTTGATCGCGGCAAGTGTATAATTACAACCAGTTAGCAAATCGGAAAGTTCCGAGTTTCCTAGTTCCGACTGGCACTTAAATGCGACAGATGGCCAATCATGACACCGAGCAACAGCGCCTTATTAAATGACGAGCCAACTCAGAGGAAGTTGCAATTTAGCTCGCCCGGTTCACCCTATGCGAGGAGTTTAGTCTGGGTGAAACTTGATTGCATTCGTTTTGAAAACGGCTGGGGTGAGAGAGTGCGTTTGTGCAGTACGTTTTTTTGAAGAATTGGACCTTATTTCAAATTCTTCATATCAAATAAATGTACAAGCCGAAATAATAATTGTCTCCAACAATGCGATTTTGTTTTTCAAATTCTTTGAAGTGCATCACAAACCCGGTTATTCCAGTCATTTAATTACTCCACGCCTCCACCATATAAATGAATAGGAACGAGGAACTTGAAGGAGGTGATTAGACAGACAGACAGAYAGGCTAAGAGAAAGACATCATGGACCTTGGTATGCTGCTCCTGCTGGTACTCAGCAGTGCCGTCTGCCACATCACGGATTCGACGTATTATGGTGGGACTATGCGCTGTACAGTACCGGGATACATGCCCCCAGACTCGAAATGGACAGGGGAGGTAGGTTCCAATGAGTGCATAACTTGATTTGCAATAAATAGTCAATAAGTAGTCTACAAAGTACATGCCAAACCTGCCAGTGCCTTTAATACTATAACACTCATAACCAGTGGTGGAAAAAGTACCCAATTGTCGTACTTAAGTAAAAGTAAACATAGAAAACGATTTAAGTTAAGTAATCCAGTAAAATACTACTGTAGTAAAAGTCATAAAAGTATTTGGTGTTAAATATACTGAAGTATCAAAAGTACAAGTAAATGCTATGTATAATTTCAAATTCCTTTTTAAACCAGACAGCACCACAAAAAAAAAAAAAACGTATGAATAGCCAGAGGCACACTCCAACAGTCAGACCTCATTTACAAACGAAGCATTTGCGTCTAGGGAGTCCGCCTGATCAGAGGCAGTAGTGATGACCGCTTGTTCCCGAACTGACCATTTTCCTGTCCTGCTAAGCATTCGAAATGAGTGCTTTGGGGTGTCAAGGAAAATGTAAGTGAGTAAAAAGTAATACATTTTTTTTACAGGGGAAATAGGAAAAAAATGTATTGTGTCATTTTGGAGWCACTTTTATTGAAATAAGAATATAACATGTTTCTAAACACATTATTGTGGAGGCTACTATGATTATGGATCATCCTGAATGAATCATGATATTTGTGCATCTTTGTCACTCAAGCTGACTGTCTGCACTTTAACCAAAGTTAAAGTGCAGACAGTCAGAAAGTTACTTTACACCACTGCTCATAACCAATTTCACAAGGTACATTTACCATTTCTGGCAGTGAAAGAAACACACAATTTCTGTCTTGCTTCTATGTTTGGGAATAAAACMGTTGAAATGATGTAGCCTAATTTATCACTTTTGGGAAAGATTTTTTAAATATTTTTTTTTATATGGAAATGAAAATGAAAATGAATGTCAGTAGAAGATGTGATCATACAGGTTTGACATGCACMTCCAAGAAATACAATGATCTATAAACCAGCTCTGATTCTGAAAGCCACAGAAGGTGTTCAGCCATGCCTTTTCTTTATCAACTGTTAAAGGAAACTGTTCAGACATGTAAAACAGATGTCTGACCAATCTTTATCGATTGATGGAGTATCAGGTAAAATAATAAAGGAAGAAAGATATAGGAGGAGGAGGAGGAAGAGAGAATGGAAGATAGAGGGGGAGGAAGAGAGGGGAGTAAGAGAGAATGGAAGATAGGAGGGGAAGAGAGAAAGGATGAGAGAATGGAAGATAGGAGGGGAAGAGAGAATGGAAGATAGGAGGGGAAGAGAGAAAGGAAGAGAGAATGGAAGATAGGAGGAGGAAGAGAGAAAGGAAGAGAGAATGGAAGAGAGAATGGAAGATAGGAGGGGAAGAGAGAAGGGGGAGGAAGAGAGAATGGAAGATAGAGGGGGGGAGGAAGAGAGAAAGGAGATAAAGCTAGGGTTGATAACAGTACACTGTAAACCCAGATGTGCTGTCATTACTCAAAACTTGTGAGGAAACTCATTGCACTTAATATATCTGAGCAGTGGTGTAAAGTACTTCAGTAAAAATACTTTAAAGGACTACTTAAGTATTTTTGGGGGCATCTGTACTTTACTATTTATATTTTTGGCAACTTTTACTTTTAATTCACTACATTCCAAAAGAAAATTTTGACAGGAGAATTGTCCAATTCAYACACTTGTCAAAAGAACATCCCTGGTCATCCCTTTTCCCTCCGATCTGGCGGACTCACTAAACACAAATGCTTCATTTGTTAATGATGTCTGAGTGTTGGAGTGTGCCCCTGGCTATACATACATTTAAAAACGAAAAGAGAATTGTGTCGTCTGGTTTGATTATTATAAGGAATTTGAAATTATTTATACTTTTACTTTTGATACTTAAGTACATTTTAGCAATTCCATTTACTTAAGTATTTTTAAAGCCAAATACTTGTAGACTTTTACTGAAGTATTATTTTACTGGGTGACTTTTACTTGAGTCATTTTCTATTAAGGTATCTTTACTTTTACTCAAGTATGACAATTTAGTACTTTTTCCACCACTGTATCTCAGTATAGTTACTTAAAGTGATATTGTCATCATGGCCGTGTAGGAGTCCAGATTTGAGTTGTATCAACTTGAACATTTAGAGAAATGCCCCCACTAAGCCACGCCTCCAATATAATTTACCAGCGTGCCTTGCCTTGCAGATCGAAGTGTAGAGTTRCCACCCATGACTGTATTTGTTAGTAACAGAGACATGGTTGTTGAATTMGTTCATTTTCAGTCCTGTGGCCTTCACCAAGTGAGTTCCTAGGCGAATGTTATCATTATAATAAAACTCATTATGATAATACATTACATATCTCATAAGGCCTTATTATGAATCCTAGCTTTACTTTAATACATTGGCCTGAAACTCATGGTTTACAGGCCACATAAGGCCTGCAAGTAGGTTTGCAAAATTCCGGTAACTTTCCCCAAATTCCCAGATTGATTATTTTTTTAAATGGAGTTGATGTGACTTATCATTTAGTTTTGAGTCAGTACTACATAAACATTTAAAGTACTAATGACTTTTCATTGAGTTCAACTTACTAGTAGTATTTTAGTTAAAAATGCCTTGGGGTTTACAGTGTAGTTTGTGGTTAATTCCAAGTAATTTCCTGTTAGTAGATTTGCAAATGGAAAATCTTAAGTGCAATTTATAAAAAATGAAAACAACACTCCAAATCAATTCCACATCCAATGAAAGTAAGAAGTTGATTTAGCAGCTTTTCTACATAAACTAGTTGATGGAGGAAGTTGATTTAGCAGTTTCTTTATGTAAACTCTGTGGAAGAAATTGGGGGAAAGATCTTCAAGTTGAGAAATAGCTTGAGTCATGGGACAATATTACAGTACATTTACCATCTAATGCACTCTTGGAGAAACCATTCAACAATATTAACTAATATATTATATCAAACATGTATTACTTATTTGTTCTGTCTTGATGCAACCATTATTCATTCTGTCTTGATGCAACCATTATTCATTCTGTCTTGATGCAACCATTATTCATTCTGTCTTGATGCAACCATTATTCATTCTGTCTTGATGCAACCATTATTAATTCTGTCTTGATGCAACCATTATTCATTCTGTCTTGATGCAACCATTATTCATTCTGTCTTGATGCAACCATTATTCATTCTGTCTTGATGCAACCATTATTCATTCTGTCTTGATACAACCATTATTCATTCTGTCTTGATGCAACCATTATTCATTCTGTCTTGATGCAACCATTATTCATTCTGTCTGATGCAACCATTATTCATTCTGTCTTGATGCAACCATTCTTTCTATCTTGATGCAACCATTATTCATTCTATCTTGATGCAACCATTATTCATTCTATCTTGATGCAACCATTATTCATTCTATCTTGATGCAACCATTTGTAAACATTGTTAATGCAACCTGACCTCTCTCCCCTATCAGGGCCCTATATTCAAAAAGCTTCTCAGAGTAATACTGCTGATCTAGGATCAGGGTCCCCCCTGTCCGTATACTCTTATTCATTATGATCTAAAAGGCAAAACTGATCCTGTATCAGCACTCCTACTCTGAGGCTGTCTGTGATATGGGTCCTAACCTGGTGCTGGCAGGTACAATTCCACTATCGTGAGAATGGCCGGGACAGGTGTGAACAGCAGTTATCCTGGGAGTGCACCAGCGGCTACTGTAATGGCAGTGCCAACCGACAAGGACCTGTCGTGCAAACCACCGACAAGGACCAGTCCGGCCAAAACCTCTGGTGCCAGTCAGAGGGACACTTCACTAGAAACTTCACTAGAGACCAAAAACCCAATCCTACACCCTGAGGTAAACTTGGATTTTCTGGGTATGGTGGAGGAGGAGGGGGGGGGGTGACATCAGCCTCTGGGTGTTAGAGACAGGAAGTCATCTGTTGAATGCTGTTTTGAAGAGTAATAAGCACATCATCCAGGCATCTTGAACCCCCCCCCCCCCCCCCGAGAACACACACAACCCTGTATAGTTACTGTTGCTGTGTCTGTTGTGCTATGATCTCATCAAACAACATTTTGCTGGATTTTAATGTTGGAAAGACATCACATTGCAATCTGAGCACTGTGGAAATAACAGTTATATTGATGATGTGGATGGAATCACTAGAAAATACTGGTATCTGTCAGAATGATGTCATGCTGATCTAACACTTCAATGCAGTGATTCAACCTCTCATTGTAGTGACTCAGGTTGCTGTTGGGGCTCCAATGTCAATGGAAAGACCAACTGGACGATACACACCGAGGTGGATTTGGGTTACGGGTCAGCCCGGGGCCTCCAACCCAAAACACACCTCCTGTCACGGCAACTGTCCCAACCCTGCGGTACGACCATGAGGGAAGCAAACTGAATGTATCAAAAAAGAGCTTCTGCCAAACAACCGCGTACTAAACTTAGTGGCATATTTCAACCTGAGCCCTTTAGAACCCATAGCGGCCGCCTCAGTCATCTACAGCAGCATTCTAGAATTCTATTGTGGTCTAAAGGGTTAAACAAGACATTCTGTTTTATTCTACATCTAGATAACACTACAGTCATGTCACTGTTTATCTGGGATTATTATCTACTGATGAAAGTGTTTTTTGTTTCTCTCTGTGATGTCATGAGTAGAGTTCCTCAGAACTGCTTTTCCACTCTTCCTCTCTTGGCCCATGACCCGGATGGAGATGACGTGAGGTCCACTTCCTGTGAACGTCACACACCCCAACATTACACTTGACAGGGTAATAAAATAAACAATGTCCCTCCCTGCAGATTGATGGAGATGCAGTCAAGCCCGTTTCTTAACGGTTTAGTGCATGGGGTATTATTAAGTTAGCTKAAATCAGATTGGTTGAAGAATTGTTTCRGACTTCAAAGGCACGTGAACAATCCCTGCGGAGGTACTGCAGGGGGTTCCCCCTCTCAATGTTTTTTAGGAATATCGCTAGCAACAACAGAATAAACACATTTTCTTATTACATACCCACAGTAGAAAAGAGGAGAATATCTTATTTCTAATGATGTCAACTTTATCTCTCAACTCTGAATATTGAGCAAATTACACTCATGGTATCCAATTACACTGACTGGAGTATCTGATTTGGGATTTTAAAAGGCACACGCGAATAGGGGTGGCTTCATGTGCTCGTGGGAAATGGGAAACTGGGAAGTGGGAAGTCGTAAGTCCGACATGAATGTGTTCACATGTTCACAGTTAGAACAATTCTTTAACAAATACGATTTTAGCTAGCTTGATAAGCTAGCTAACATTGCTAATTATAAAGTTAGCTTGCT
Source organism: Salvelinus sp. IW2-2015 (assembly GCF_002910315.2). Classification (NCBI taxonomy): domain Eukaryota; kingdom Metazoa; phylum Chordata; class Actinopteri; order Salmoniformes; family Salmonidae; genus Salvelinus; species Salvelinus sp. IW2-2015. The sequence continues at coordinate 2,063 of NW_019950031.1, read as the reverse complement.
TAACATTGACGATATGGTCAAACTAGCTACATTATCCTCATTGATAATGTTGTAATTGTCAAAAAAGGGATTTGTTGTCATCTTTTGGTTGAAAAGGTGAAATGTCAGTGGTGAAACYWCGCTACATGGCAATTCGGGTAACAACAAYTGTCCCACTTGTGACTACGACTAGGAAGGTCATTCCCACTTCCGATAACTCTGATAGRATGTGAATGCGGCATAGGSTACCAGTGAGYCAAGTGCTGCTGGTATGGTTTCTTGAATGGGACATKATGTTTTTCCAACACATGGCTAACCTTTGTTTAATCAGATAAACAGTTGCTCRTAGTGAAAATGTGTTTGGAGTCACCYTTCTAGCTAATAGGCRATGTTTAGGTTTACARTTCCTCTTCCAATTATAATGTGGGCAGATCAAAATAWTGAAAARGATCTAGGAAATATTTTKATTTTAAAATGTTGATTACTTCTCCTTTCCATTATCATTTACCTGATGTGAAGGGGAAAAAACGTTTTTGCTAACTGTATGATGTTGGTCCCTGGGTCGCCGGTTTGCCTGGGACGGGGTCCCTGGGTAAGATAATGTTGAAGATCCCTGGTCTAGTGTGAAAGACCCTTGTTTATTATTATTTATTATAAACATTCAATCCAATTCAGCACAATTAACATCCAACATGACGTAGGTGCACTGATCTGGGATCAGCTTTTCCTTTTCAGATCATAATGAATAGGATTACGTGGACAGGGAGAAACTGTTTCTAGATCAGCAGTTTATTCACTATCTTCATCTCCTCCAGGTCCAGTGCACTCTGCATGCCACGCGGCCTGTTGGCTGTAGGTTGCATGTATTTGAGATGCTGCTGCAGGACCACCCCACTGTAGACGTCAACATGACGGGATATAATCTAATTATACCAGAAAGCCCTGAACGAGTCCTATGTTAATAACCCGACTCCAACCCCGTTCAGTCGTGTGCCCTTGCAGTTTGCCGTGGGAGTAAGTAGCATGTCTCACAGTTGAATGCTTCCTTTTGGCAGAGTGAACCAACCAATCTATTTAATAATGTGATTTGTATAGCGTTTTGTCTAGTCGTATAATATGTATAGATCAGTGACGTATAGTCATTTGCAAAAAATAAAACAGAATTTGAGTTGCATGTGGTAAAAGTGGTATAGGTTTCAAAATTGAACCTTAGTTTGTTATGGAAATGTAGTTTTGTCACTGGTGGAATGACAGTAAAGATGATGGTGCATTCCAAAATGGCAATCTGCATGGTTTTAATCTCCCTAATTACATTGTACCTTCTATTTACTGAGAGCAGCACAAAAATGCTATCAATCTAGCTAAAAACAAACACCCTACTGCCGCCGATAAAATAATCAGACAACCATTTAGTCCGAAGCTTTGTCAATCAGTGTTACGAAGCATGTATGTGCTGTGGATCCTCTAAAGGGACAATCTGGGAATTCCAACAACAACAAAGGCGGACACCGTGCGCACTTTTTTTGGTAAACAGCTGAGTGGGTCTGGAAGAAGATGCAACCACTCTCAGCGAGAGAGAATGGAAGGTGACTAGACGAGCAGTGATGGATACATAGGATCGTGAGCGTGATCCATGAGATCAAAGTGATAGCTATGGAGACAATGGACTCCGACTAGTGCCTATTGAAGATTCAATAGTGATTGAGGTTTAAAGACTGAATATCAAGATCGAAGTGTATATGATACAGAGGTACTGTACTATTCCAATGAGATCCAAAGTCAGATGTAGCTATGTGTACAAGAATATGACTTATCAAATGAGACTACAGAATATGAGTCAGTTGCTAGGCTATATCAAGGTACTGACTATCATAGAGTCAATGAACATGTAAAGGACTGCTATCATGAGTCAACATGATAGCTATGGATACAAAGACTGACTATCCATGAGATAAAGTGATAGCTATGGGACCTACTACCCTGTATCCCTTACGTATCCATGACAGAAATCAAGAGGCTCCTGAATTGTTATGATTTAAACGTGCTATGTATACTCCAAGTTGATCGTGACCTTCATTCCATGA
>NW_019950030.1:0-9263 GCF_002910315.2 Salvelinus sp. IW2-2015 | reverse complement strand
CAAAAATGTCAGCATTATGTTATGTACCCAATTATTAATTCATTATCATACATATCATAACTAACATTGACATATCCGTCCTGATAAAAACAAAAGACGGGCAGTCTCTATTCTTCTTCTCTCGTCTCCGGACCACAACAGACACCTGAGTGTTTGTTTATTTGTTAGTTATTATCTAAAAATGATTTGCTAGCAGCAGGAGATGGCCACAGTTGCTGAATGTAATGAGTAGAGAGTCTAAGGTCTATCGTCTGTGGCAGCGTCGTCATTCTCCTGAGCAGGCATTGCATTAATACCTAACAGTGTTAACTGGGATGAATCTCATAATAACTATTTTAGAATTTAGTTCACTCGAGTGCTGTATCTTTGTGTTGTGCGTGCATTGTGTGCACTTGTGCGTCGTTACACTCATGTTTGTGTGCACGAAAGCATGCATACCGCTTACATACACTTCCTTGCCGAAGCGCTGATTACTTCTGCAGCCCTGAACAGTGTGGGCTGAGCCGAATGGCCGGGTTCCATGATGGGGTTCTAGCGACCCACTTCTTCCTCCATAAAAAAAGTATCCCTCCTCGCCGCTGCCTTCATATTAGGAAGAGAGATACCTTTGTCTTGGACCAATATATTTTCTCACCATTTCCGCAAGACGCCAAGCAATGCAAAAGTACACCCAAAACTTACTGCTCATTCATGCTTGTCCTCACCAACAGACGCCACACGCTGTGTTCAGTAACCTATTTTCTCCCTGCTAAGTGCTAGCTTGTTTTTTCTCCAACGAGTATAGTTGTCTTCTTTGGAATGATTTTCACTCTCAGATCGCCACTAAGAATACTGTGTCATTTTACTTATAGATAAAAAAATGTGCATCCTAGAATGGTAAATGATATGGCTTTCCAATCAGGGGACATCCACGGTGACTAATATGCCCTCTCATGTCTGCTTCCTATGGGATGCTTTCTCTCCTCCTGAAAATATGCCTCTGCATCTTTGATGAGCTATAGAGAGAAAGGTATCTGCTAGCTGGAAAGGTTGACCTAGTCTCTCTGTGTCAACAGACTTTGCAGCAAACCTTTCTCTCTTGAGATAATTGAGAAACATTGATGTTTGTTAATCATATTTACATGATTACCAAACTGAGGGGTATACGGTAAGTACTGCAGTACTGTGCTATAGTGTAGATCAAATACAGAAAACCATAGCAAGCGCAGAATTCCTATGACAACATGTCAAATAATATTCCCGTTTCTCTTACTTCACCCAAGAAAAGTGAGTAATGCATTAAAATCTAGAGAGTTTCCACAAGATAAATATTCTAGGTCAAAAACAGAAACCACACATACATGCTATGAATTATACATGATTTAGGCCTGTAAAACGTTTTTATGAGGACTGCAGATCCTGGCACACAATCAGTCATTTACCCGAGATGTGCGTGTGTGTGTGTGTGTGTGTGTGGGGGGGGTGGGTAGGTGGATGCTGGAAGAGCCACAGTTACAGATTAAAATCAATACACATATACACCTGCTAAGTGACTGAGGTCAGGATAGATGCAATTCTATATGATACTAAAATAATTGCGTCATGCAGACACACACACGAGCACACATGAGCACACTGACACACACACACACACAGTCTTGTACAGCTAACCTTGTGACGACACACAATTCAGTCCCATTCAAAATCCTATTTTCCCTAACCCTAAACCTAGCCTTAATCCTAACCATAATCTTAACCAAAAAGCTTAACCTTAACCCTAACCCTAACCCTAAACTTAACCCTAACCTTAACCCTAAACCCCCTAGAAATAGCACTTGACCTTGTGGGGACCAACAAAATGTGCCCAGTTGGTAAARTTGTTGTTTGTTCACTATTCATGTGGGGACCCCACAAGAATAGTTAAAGACGTCCACAGACACACACACTGCCCAGCAGGCCAACCAGGCCAAGTCTTTTCATCATGATCGTACTGTATGACTATAAAACTGCAGCCTAGTCCTTGAAGGAATCAGTTATCAATGATGCATCATTCAACTGGCTGCTATCTTTTCAAATGAAATTCTACTAGACTGACGCAACCTGTCAAATGTGTTTACACTTGACATAATAGGGATTTCCTATTGGGCTCGGGCAGTTCTTTACATACTGAGAATCATTGACTAATTATAAACTCTTACAGAAAAACCACATGATTTCACATATGGAAAATCATATGATTTCATGTGAAATTTMATGTGAAATCATGTGAAAACATGTTTTTGGAACACTTCTCATGTGATCACATGTTTTCACATGTTGTGTTACATGTTGTCACATGTTATCACATTAACTTCACATGAGATCACATGAAAATGTGTTTTTTTTTTACGTAAAGAAAGTCGAAGCCGTCACCAAAACAACACCCATTGTGTCAGAATCCAGCACCAGGTGACCGACTGGGAGAATTCTCTCCTGAGCCGTTAGGCACTCTGCAAAGCATGGCTCCCAGATCAGTATTCCGAAGAGAGGTGCTCCTGCGGGTGTGTGACACGTCTTACTCCCCTTCGGGCTACAAACCATATCGGGGAAAAAGATCCTTTCAACTCCTGTGTTCTTTTATTTTCCAGGAATCCTAGGGGCAAACTCAATATAATTTCTAGAGAGAATGACAGTGACATCCAAGGTATTTTTCTCCCTTTGGAGCTCTTTCTCCCCATGCCCTGTTTGAATTTCAACTGTACAGAGTACAGTCACTCTCTGTTCTATGATTTCAAGATGTCTAGATGTTTGATTATACGTTGGGTGACCGTGGGAGTGGTATACTTACTGCCTGCTTGAGTTTAGCCTGTGCATGTTCAGACAATGCGCATGTTTCACTTTGAGGAAAGGACAGAAATCCTAAAAGTAGGGTTGGAGTATTCTGCAGTGTGCCATACTGACAGATAGATAGACAGATTCAGACGTTATTGATCCCCAAGGGGAAATTCGCTGTCAAGTCGCAGAGAGAAACATACTACTGACAAGACAGAAACAAATTCAGAGTCAAAACGTGTCAATATGTCACAGTGCTAGATAAAGTAATTAATCAACCTGTAATAATATCATATTGTACCAGTGGAGGCTCCTTAGAGGAGGAAGGGGAGGACTATCCTCCTTAGTGGATTTTTTTTTTTTTAATTGCAAAACATTAAAACAATTATCCTTTTTAGATAAAACTATACTAAATATATTCACATCACCAAATAATTGATTAAAACACACTGTTCTGCAATGAAGGTCTACAGTAGCCTCAACAGCACTCTGTAGGGTAGCACCATGGTGCACCATCAAAGGATCAGAGAATGAATCTAGTACTGAAAACATAAGCTACAGCTAGCTAGCACTGCAGCGCATAAAATGTGATGAGTAGTTGACTCAAAGAGAAAGAAAGACAATAGTTGAATAGTTTTGAACAAATTCATTTCTTCTCAAATAAAGGACAAGCAAGAGAGAGATATAGACAGTCGTTTTTTTAAACTTTCARTTTCACTTACTTAGCTAGCAAATGCAGAGAGCTAGTTTAGCCCACTCAAACACCCTGCTCAAACAGAGAGATGCTATGTTAGCTAGCTGTCTATGACTATCCAACACAACACTGGAAGTCTTCCAAGTCAAGGTAAGCTTTTGGTTTGTCAAAAATATTGCCACCGGGCCCGCCGGTGTAAGTTCTAAACTGCTAACTGACAGTACACTGTAATGTTACTGCATGATTGTAGTGGGTTTACTAACTCGTTAGTTCTATTAGCTATGCTGACTGACGTTAATTTAGCTAATATGGTGACAACAATGTAGGCTGTCTGTAGCGGTTATGATATGGTTTGGCATGGAAAGTTTTTTTTGCCTGGTCACATACAGCTGATGTGTTGTGCAAGTCCACAAGCAAAGGGAAAAGGTGAGAGGAGGAGAGCGCATAGATGCGAGAAGGAATACAACGTGGCTGCTATGAAAGTGAACTGTGTTTACCCGTGATCAGGGGTGTATTCATTCCGTCGATTCTGTTTAAAAAAAAAATCTTAAACGGACGCAAACGGAACGAAATGAGGATAAACTTACCTGAATTTGTCCCATAGAAAAAAATCTTGTTCGCAACTGTTCGACTAATGATTACACCCTAGATCAGCTAGATGCAGGAAAGAGTGTGCAAGAGGAATTGAATGTGTCACTGTCTGTCAAGTCAAATGTTCTCTCGACCTGTGTGCGTGCACCTACATTGTAAACATTTATTCATAGGCTAGGTTGTAGCAACCTCATGATGGGTATAGGGAACATTGGAGTATCATGTAGTAGCATTTGCACGAAATACAGTGGGTGACAAAAAGGCAGAGAAACTGCCAGCATTTCCAGAACAGTCACCATATTCACAAACACACACTCAGAAATCTATGAGAAGAGTGAAGGGGATGGTATACTGTACATGATAATAGATCGAGCTATGTAGAGATGACGATGGGTGGAGATTATATCATTTGATCTCATCTATTCAAACAGATTTAATCCCTGGATTTCTTTTGAAGGCAAGGTCGTATGAATGTCTTTGATGTTATACATTCAATCAGGAAGGGTAACATTAAAAACTTTGACCAATCTCTTTGATACTGCGTCTCTGTGAGTGATCGTCTCAGATTCAAGGAGGCAGGTATCAGAGGTATCAAAGTTTCTGAAGGACATTAAAACATAAGTTAGTTGAAATCAAATAAAGAAATTAAATACAGTAAAACATTGTTAGTTTGGCMAAAAAAAACTAATCCAACATATTTGTGGGTTRCATCTTTTGTCCAATGTCAAACAAAACACTTTTTTCACTCTGACAAAATCTGGCTTTAAATGAGATACTGTTACGACCTGACAGTATGAATAAATAATAAATATTATTACTTTAAAGGCCACTATAAAAATGTAAAATACAGTATATGTCTCTGTATGTCTCTGTTAATTGTAAAACATGTTTACTAGCTACTTTGGATGAGTTCTGTACAGCTGCTATCTCGATTTTTGAACACTMCCAGACAGTCCTAACAAACTTCCGGACTTGTTACCATGCTGCTGTGCTATTTGTTGCTACTTGACTATCTATCTGCCAAACATTTCGTTTTTTTCCTCGCTCAACTTTTTTCATTGAAAGTTTTCACCCCGGACGCTATATATGTTTCTACAGGACCTCCACCCGCTGAAAAAGCTAAGTAGTAACATTAACACTATGCCATCCAATTGCAGTCACTGTACTCATAATATACAGGAGAACTATCGCCTTATGGTGAAGCTCAACCAGTGTCGCTCATTCAGTCGACAGGAACTTTCAACCTGTAATAATATCATATTGTACCATTAAACAACGAGTCGGAGTCAGAGGTCGAGCCTTCTCAGGTCTCTCCTCCACCCGTTACGGGGTCTGAGCCGCCGAAGCGGCCCACCATTAGCTCTGACAAATTGAAAACCCTAGTCATTGGCGATTCCATTACCCGCAATAAAAATTWAATAATCATCCAGYGACCATACACTGTTTACCAGGGAGCAGAGCTACTGACATAGAGGCTCATCTGAAGGTAGWGCTGGCTAAGTCTRAAACTGGCGAGTGTAGAGAGTATAGGGATATTGTTATCCACGTCGGCACCAAYGATGTTAGGATGAAATAGTCAGAGGTCACCAAGAGTAACATAGCTTCAGCGTGTAAATTAGCTAGAAAGATGTGTCGGCATCAAGTAATTGTCTCTGGCCCCCTCCCAGTAAGTGGGAGTGATGAGTTCAACAGCAGAGTCTCACAACACAATCTCTGGTTGAAAACTGTATTCTGCCCCTCGCAAAAGATAGAATATGTAGATAATTGGCCCACTTTCTGGGACTCACCCACAAAGAGGACCAAGCCTGGCCTGCTGAGGAGTGACGGACCTCATCCTAGCTGGAGGGGTGCTCTCATCTTATCTATCAACATAGACGGGGCTCTAACTCCTCTAGCTCCACAGGCAGGCTTAGTGGAGTCTGCCAGTAGCACAGTCAGTGTAGTCAGCTCAGCTATCCCTATTGAGAACGTGTTTGTGCCTCAATCTAGGTTGAGTAAAACTAAACATGGCGGTGTTCACTTTAGCAATCTCACTGGAATAAATAAAGACCTCCTCCATTCCTGTCATTATTGAAAGAGATTGTGATGTCTCACATCTCAAAATAGGACTACTTAATGTTAGATCCCTCACTTCCAAGGTAGTTCATACTCAATGAACTAATCACTGATCATATTCTTGATGTGATTGGCCTGACTGAAACATGGCTCAAGCCTGATGAATTTACTATGCTAAATGAGGCCTCTCCTCCGGGTTACACTGGTGACCATATTCCCTCGCATCCCGCAAAGGTCTTGCTATCATTTATGACAGCAAATTTCGATTTAGAAAAAAAAATGTCATGAAATCTATGAAGCCTACTCATCACTTTTTATAGCTATTGTTTACAGGCCTCCTGGGCCGTATACCGCATTCCTCAGAGTTCTCTGAATTCCTATCGAACATTGTAGTCATGGCAGATAATATTCTAATATTTGGTGACTTTAATATTCACATGGAAAAGTCCACAGACCCACTCCAAAGGCTTTCGGAGCCATCATTGACTCAGTGGGTTTTGTCTAACATGTCTCCGGACCTACTCTTTCCCACAGTCATACCCTGGATCAATTTTTTTTTAGGACCCTGTCTTTCAAAGATAATTTGTAAAATTCCAAATAACTTCACAGATCTTCATTGTAAAGGGTTTAAACACTGTTTCCCATTAATACGATGCACCTGTGGACGGTCGTTAAGACAGTTTACAGACGGTAGGCAATAAAGGTCACAGTTATTAAAACTTAGGCCACTAAGAGGCCTTTCTAGTGACTCTGAAAAACACAAAAAGAAAGATGCCTAGGGTCCCTGCTCATCTGCGTGAACGTGCCTTAGGCATGCTGCATTTTACCCTTTGAGCATGTTTGGGATGCTCTAGATTAACGTGTACGACCGCGTGTTCCAGTTCCCGCCAATATAGCCACTTCGCACAGCCATTGAAGAGTGGGACAACATTCCACAAGCCGCAATCAACAGCCTGATCAACTCTATGCAAAGAGATATCACGCTGAATGAGGCAAATGGTGGGTCACGCCTAGGGCTGTTGCGGTGACCGTATTACCGGCGGTCACCAGTCATGAAGGCAGTCAAATTCCACATGACCGTTTAGTCCCGGTAATTAGGATTCTCCAAGCTCTGATGCTGCTGCAGGTCATTAGTAGCCTACCAAACTTGCTAAATGCCTGGTACTCAGCACCTCTATTGTCCCTCTAGTCACTCTGACATCAATGCAAATGTCTTTAAAAATCTAATCAAACACTTCATGAGAGCCCATGAGCTCATGTTGAGCAACATTTCTATAGGCTATGCAATTGCGGGAGAAACCGAGTGATGGCCGGTAATAAAAATAGGATCCCATCAGCTTTCTATAGGCTGGGCCTACTATATTTATTTCTCAACTTTCCTAATATTAAGCACATTGCTTATATTTACTAAAGGAGAATACCCTACCTGGCTGGAATGAAAATAAACCACGGGGAAAAGAGCCCTCCATTCGCTATGTATGTGCATAGATGACATTAATTTTTTCCTCTGCCCTGTTTTGATACAGGTGCATGATAATGGTAGATCTTAAATCAAAACAAATGTCACATATATTATTGAGTATATGTAAACACAAGATTAAATCAAGAATAGTGTGATGGGTGACAATTAGCCAATCACTTGTGAATGATGCCCAGAATAAGAAACAATGTCTTTTTTTTTGTCAACTTGGTCAAATCTAGTCATATCATAGTCACACACCTCATGTAGCCTAGCCCATAGGCTATATTTTCAGGACCTGTCTGTGAAGTAATTAAAAATCCAAATTACTTCACAGATCTTCATTGTAAAGGGTTTAAACACTGTTTCCCATGCTTGTTCAATGAACCATAAACAATTAATGAACATGCACCTGTGGAACGGTCGTTAAGGCACTAACAGCTTCCAGACGGTAGACAATTAAGGTCACAGTTATGAAAACTTAGGACACTAAAGAGGCCTTTCTACTGACTCTGAAAAACACCAAAAGAAAATGCCCAGGGTCCCTGCTCATCTGTGTGAACGTGCCTTAGGCATGCTACAAGGAGGCATGAGGACAGCAGATGTGGCCAGGGCAATAAAATAAGTCCTTACTGTGAGACGCCTAAGACAGCGCTACAGGGAGACAGGACGGACACTGATCGTCCTCGCAATGACAGACCACGTGTAACAACACCTGCACAGGATCGGTACATCCAGAAACATCCCACCTGCGGGACAGGTACAGGAGGGAAAACAACTGCCCGAGTTACACCAGGAACGCAGAATCCCTCCATCAGTGCTCAGACTGTTCGCAATAGGCTGAGAGACGCTGGACTGAGGCCTTGTAGGCCTGTTGTAAGGCAGGCACAAACTCCGTCGCTGGACCAGACAGGACTGGCAAAAAGTGCTCTTCAATGACGAGTCGTGGTTTTGTCTTACCAGGGGTGGTGGTCGGATTCGTGTTTATCATCGAAGGAATGAGCGTTACACCGAGGCCTGTACTCTGGAGCGGGATCGATTTGAAGGTGGAGGGTCCGTCGTGGTCTGGGGTGGTGTGTCACAGCATCATTGGACTGAGCTTGTTGTCATTGCAGGCAATCTCAACGCTGTGCGTTACAGGGAAGACATCCTCCTCCCTCATGTGTACCCTTCTTGCAGGCTCATCCTGACATGACCCTTCTGCATGCAATGCCACCAGCCATACTGCTCGTTCTGTGCGTGATTTCCTGCAAGACAGGAATGTCAGTGTTCTACCATGGCCAGCGAAGAGCCCGGATCTCAATCCCATTGAGCACATCTGGGACCTGTTGGATCGGAGGGTGAGGGCTAGGGCAATTCCCCTCAGAAATGTCCGGGACTTGCAGGTGCCTTGGTGGAAGAGTGGGGTAACATCTCACACAGCAAGAACTGGCAAATCTGGTGCAGTCCATGAGGAGGAGATGCACTGCAGTACTTAATGCAGCTGGTGGCCAACCTAGATACTGACTGTCACTTTTGATTTTGACCCCCCCCTTTGTTCAGGAACACATTATTCCATTTCTGTTAGTCACATGTCTGTGGAACTTGTTCAGTTTATGTCTCAGTTGTTGAATCTTGTTATGTTCATACAAATATTCACACATGTTAAGTTTGCTTAAAACTTCTTGACGCACG
>NW_019950029.1:7868-9264 GCF_002910315.2 Salvelinus sp. IW2-2015 | reverse complement strand
AGAATTTATAGCACGACTTTTGATGCTCCTTGGTTGGGGTCTGAGCAGATTATTTGTTGCGATTGCAAACGTAATAAAATGGTGGTCCGATAGTCCAGGATTATGAGGAAAAACATTAAGATCTACAACATTTAWTCCATGGGACAAAACTAGGTCCARAGTATGWYTGTGGCAGTGAGTAGGTCMAGAGACATGTTGGACAAAACCCACTAAGTCGATGATGGCTCCGAAAGMCTTTTGGAGTGGGTCTGTGGACTTTTCCATGTGAATATTAAAATCACCAAAAATTAGAATATTATCTGCTATGACTACAAGGTCCGATAGGAATTCAGGGAACTCAGTGAGGAACGCTGTATATGGCCCAGGAGGCCTGTAAACAGTAACTATAAAAAGTGATTGAGTAGGCTGCATAGATTTCATGACTAGAAGCTCAAAAGACGAAAACGTCATTTTTTGGGGGGTTGTAAATTGAAATTTGCTATCGTAAATGTTAGCAACACCACCGCCTTTGTGGGATGCACGGGGGATATGGTCACTAGTGTAACCAGGAGGTGAGGCCTCGATAGATTCATCAGGCTTAATTCATCAGGCTTAAGCCATGTTTCAGTAAGGCCAATCACATCAAGATTATGATCAGTGATTAGTTCATTGACTATAACTGCCTTTGAAGTGAGGGATCTATTATTAAGTAGCCCTATTTTGAGATGTGAGGTATCACAATCTCTTTCAATAATGTCAGGAATGGAGGAGGTCTTTATCCTAGTGAGATTGCAAAGGCGAACACCGCCATGTTTAGTTTTGCCCTACCTAGGTCGAGGCACAGACACAGTCTCAATGGGGATAACTGAGTTGACTACACTGACTGTGCTAGTGGTAGACTCCACTAAGCTGGCAGGCTGGCTAACAGCCTGCTGCCTGGCCTGCACCCTATTTCATTGTGGAGCTAGAGGAGTTAGAGCCCTGTCTATGTTGGTAGATAAGATGAGAGCACCCCTCTAGCTAGGATGGAGTCCGTCACTCCTCAGCAGGCCAGGCTTGGTCCTGTTTGTGGGTGAGTCCCAGAAAGAGGGCCAATTATCTACAAATTCTATCTTTTGGGAGGGGCAGAAAACAGTTTTCAACCAGCGATTGAGTTGTGAGACTCTGCTGTAGAGCTCATTACTCCCCCTAACTGGGAGTGGGCCAGAGACAATTACTCAATGCCGACACATCTTTCTAGCTGATTTACACGCTGAAGCTATGTTGCGCTTGGTGACCTCTGACTGTTTCATCCTAACATCGTTGGTGCCGACGTGGATAACAATATCTCTATACTCTCTACACTCGCCAGTTTTAGCTTTAGCCAGCACCATCTTCAGATTAGCCTTAACGTCGGTAGCCCTGCCCCCTGGTAAAC
>NW_019950029.1:0-1933 GCF_002910315.2 Salvelinus sp. IW2-2015 | reverse complement strand
TCCAGAAGCCATGAGAAAGTTGTCCGGCTGCGGGGACAGTGCGAGGGGATTTATACTACTACCTGTACTTACTGGTGGCACAGATGTTGTTTCATCCTTTCCTACACTGAAATTACCCTTGCCTAACGATTGCGTCTGAAGCTGGGCTCGCAGCACAGCTATCCTCGCCGTAAGGCGATCGTTCTCCTGTGTATTATGAGTACAGCGACTGCAATTAGAAGGCATCATGTTAATGTTACTACTTAGCTTCGGCTGTTGAAGGTGCTGATGAACCATGTCCAGATAAAGCGTCCGGAGTGAAAAAGTTGAATGAAAAAAAAAAATGAGGGAAAAACTAAAAATATAAATGGTAATTAAAAAGTAAAAACCGTAAAGTTGTCAGGTAGCAAAGTAAGGTTGGCAACAAAACGCACAGCAACACGTCTGCAAGTTGCAAGTTCAAGAGGAAGTGACGAGCTGTGACGAGCTGGAAGTGTTTAAATCCAGTATCGGCTTCCTATATTGCAACAAAGCATCCTTCACTCATGCTGCCAAACAGACCCTCGTAAAACTGACCCTCCTACCGATCCTCGACTTCGGCGATGTCATCTATAAAATAGCCTCCAACACTCTCCTCAACAAATTGGATGCAGTCTATCACCGTGCCATCCGTTTTGTCACCAAAGCCTCACACACTACCCACCACTGCGACCTGTACTTTCTCGTTGGTTGGCCCTCGCTTCATACTCGTCGCCAACCCACTGGCTACAGGTTATCTACAAGTCTCTGCTAGGTAAAGCCCCGCCTTATCTCAGCTCACTAGTCACCATAGCAGCACCCACTCGTAGCACGCACTCCAGCAGGTATATCTCACTGGTCACCCCCAAAGCCAATTCCTCCTTTGGTCGCCTTTCCTTCCAGTTCTCTGCTGCCAATGACTGGAACGAACTGCAAAAATCACTGAAGTTGGAGAATCATATCTCCCTCACTAGCTTTAAGCACCAGCTGTCAGAGCAGCTCACAGATCACTGCACCTGTACATAGCCCATCTGTAAATAGCCCATCTATCTACCTCATCCCCATACTGTATTTATTTATTTATCTTGCTCCTTTGCACCCCAGTATCTCTACTTGCACATTCATCTTCTGCACATCTACCATTCCAGTGCTTAATTGCTATATTGTAATTACTACGCCACCATGGCCTATTTATTGCCTTAACTCCCTTATCTTACCTCATTTGCACACACTGTATATATACTTTTTTGTTTAATTTTTTTCTACTGTATTATTGACTGTATGTTTTGTTTATTCCATGTGTAACTCTGTGTTGTTGTATGTGTCGAATTGCTATGCTTTATCTTGGCCAGGTCACAGTTGCAAATGAGAACTTGTTCTCAACTAGCCTACCTGGCTAAATAAAGATGAAATAAAAAAGATAATCAGGCTATCATCCACTCTCATAGTGGCCTTCAGCAAAGGCATTATCTTAGCTGTACCACAATTATTGTCACAAACACTTTAYAGGTCTTGCTCGAAGACTGATTACCTTTTAGGTAAAAGAGAGGGACAGTATGAGAAAAAGATGGATAGCGGATTTAGCATGGGGAAGAAAGGTAAGTAGTGTTGTCTAAAAGTTTGATTTCAATATGGTTTGCAGAGAAATGTGGCAGCAATTGAAAGATTGTCACATAGTGCAGGAACTACAAAGGTCCCACCGGCTACAAGCAGATCAAAATACAATTTGCAGGAACGTCATCTGTAGGCCGTTTCAAATCAGAGACTTGTCATCTGGCTATAATGAAATGCCACCCACCAGGTAAGACGAAGCCAGCCTGACAACTGTTCATCTGAGCTTCCTACAGGATATCCTGCCCATAGTTTGACTTACTGGGTTGACAGACAGGTACTACTTCTGTGACACACACACATTCATGCATGCAAGTCTGCACAC
>NW_019950028.1:0-9267 GCF_002910315.2 Salvelinus sp. IW2-2015 | reverse complement strand
CCAGCCTATGGGGTCCTCTGGAGAGCAGAACTAGTTTTATCCATGCCAGCCTATGGGGTCCTCTGGGGAGGCAGAAACTAGTCTATCCCATGCCTAGCCTAATGGGGTCCCCTCTTGAGAGCAGATACTAGTCTATCCATGCCAGCCTATGGGGTCCTCTGGGAGAGCAGAACATAGTTTATCCATGCCAAGCCTATGGGGGTGCCTTCTGGGGAGCAGAACTAGTTTAATCCATGCCAAGCCTATGGAGTCCCTCTGGGGAGAGAACTAGTCTATCCATGCCAGCTATGGGGTTCCTCTGGGGAGCAGAACTAGTACTATCCATGCCAAGCCTATGGAAGTCCTCTGGGGAGCAGAACTAGTCTATCCAGTGCCAGCCTAATGGGGTCCTCTGGAGAAGCAGAACTAAGTTATCCATGCCAGCCTATGGGGTCCTCTGGGGGCCAGAACCTAAGTCTATCCATGCCAGCCTATGGAGTCCTCTGGAGAGCAGAACTAGTTTATCCATGCCACCTATGGGGTCCTCTGGAGAGGCAGAACTAGTGCTAATCCATGGCCAGCCTATGGGGTCCTCTGGGAGCAGAACTAGTCTATCCAATGCAAGCCTATGGGGTCCTCTTGGAGAGGCAGAACTAGTCTATCCATTGCCAGCCTATGGGGTCCCTCTGGAGAGCAGAACTAGTCTATCCATGGCCAGCCTATGGAGTCCTCTGGAGAAGCAGAACTAGGTCTATGCCATGCCAGCCTATGGGGTCCTCTGGGGAGCAACTAGTCCTATTCCATGCCAGCCTAATGGGGTCCTCCTGGGGAGGCAGAAAAACTAGTCCTATGCCATGCCAGCCTATGGGGTCCTCTGGAGAGGGCAGAACTAGTCTTCCATGCCAGCATATGGGTCCTCTGGGAGCAGAACTAAGTCTATCACATGCCCAGCCCTATTGGAGTCCTCTGGGGAGCAGAACTAGCAGTACACCCATAGGTCCAAACTTCTGAAGGACAGACGCCCCTCCAAAAGGAGTTGGTTTCTGATATCTATAGTAATTAATTCTAGCTTTTACAAAAACCCATGAACTCTATCCACTGTAATGGGGAAAAAAGGACTTACACTTGCTGACAGACAAATACATTGGGAGACCAGTTGGAGAAATATACTTGGATCATCTAGAACCCCAATGACCAATTTATTAATTAAATTGGATCTATTACCTCAAAAAAACAATCACATAGGTATATTAGTCCTCGCCATTATGTGTGTTCTGAACCAACAGGGGACCTTGGTACTTTTCAACATGTTGCTGTGGAAATCCCAGGGGTGGTTGAATCTGGGGGAAAGTCAACAATGTCTCTCTCTGTACTTAAGATGACATACTGTCAGTTCCTGACCTGTTTTTCTGTTGTTTTGGTATGTGTGTGATGGTCAGGGCGTGAGTTTTGGGTGCGGCAGTCTATGTTTGGCTGTTTCTATGTGGGTTTTTGGGTTGGCCTGGTATGGCTCTTAATTAGAAGGCAGGTGTTTTGCGTTTTCCCTCTAATTGAGAGTCATATTAAGGTAGGTTTGTTCTGCACTGTTTGTTTGTTGGTGATTGTCTCCTGTGTCTTCCGTGTCTGTGTACCACACGGGACTGTAGCGTTGTTCGTTTGTTATAGTCTGTACCTGTTCCTAAGTGCTTTGTGTTTTATGTAAAGTACTCCCCAGGGGCCTGTTGACAAAACCTAGGATAAAGGATTAAGCCAGGATTTGGGTGATCCTGGCTCAATTGATCCGTAATCCGGTTTTGCACTAAAGATGGATAGGGGGCAGGAAGGGATATGTTTATGGTATAAATTACCATGGAGATTTATTCTGCTGGACTAGCCTGCTCCCAGACAGCTAAATTCCAGGATCTATTTAATCTCATCCCTAATGTCAGTCAGGCAGTCACCACAAATGGAACGCAATAGTTATTTCACTGCTCACTATACATTGTTATTCAAGCATATAACTAGACCACTGTTATTATTTAAACGTTTGTGATCAATAATTTCCAATGATTTTTGGATAAAAAATGATTTAGATGATGTTGCTATCATTAGAATAATTAGCAGTTTCCCATAGATATATAAGGCTATATATAAACATGATAGAATATTAGGGCCACAGAGGGGAAAAAAACACAAGTCCATAATTATTGTAACCCAGTTGTTTTAAAGAGGACAGTTGTTAAAAAATGACAGATGTGGGGCATTCGTGAAATTGTATACTTCAAGATGGTTTTCATAAACAAAGACATGCTGATGTGCCAGAATATTAAAGTATCACATTGTCATAAAGTATCAAAACTGTAAAAACAATAATGTAGCTTTTCTGGCAGAAAGAACCAGCCTGCATAAATGTATGACTTTATCATTTTTCTTCAAGTGTGGGCCCATAGTAGCTCCTGTCAATAAACAAATACACATTCCATATGAATATAAACACAATGTGGTACATTATGTCCTTTATTGAATACATGGATAGACAGAGTTGAAGGTAAAGACTAAATGATGAAACTGAGACATTAAAACACTGGCGGATTTCCTGGAAACAAAGGAATACATTCAAATTGAATATGTCTTTGAAAGTATAAATGCCCTTCTTAGACCAAGAATCTAATATAAATGGTTTCTTACATGCTAATAATTCTTTATTACGCCATATTGGAGAGTATAAATTCCGTTTTAAGATTTGATGTCATATGCTTCTTTGTAGCTTTCCACACATTTACTGAGTATGTTATAACTTCTTAATTACTTCCGGTACCGACAGAGATGGCCGCCTCGCTTCGCGTTCCTAGGAAACTATGCAGTATTTTGTTTTTTTTATTACTGCATTGTCGGAACTAGAAGCACAAGCATTTCGCTACACTCGCATTAACATCTGCTAACCATGTGTATGTGACAAATACAATTTGATTTGATTTGATAATGGGTCCAAACAATAACAGACATTTTTTTAGGAGTCAAGCCAGAAAATAATACATCTTGTAATCTAATTGGTGAAACTATTGACTCTTCTATAGCGCGCCAAGGAACAGAAGCCTCTGGGTTTAACCAGTTCTTCAGGAAATTCTTTAGGAATGATAGGTGATAACATTTTAGATTTGGAACTGCAAGTCTACCTGATGCTTTTGTTCTCTGAAGTGTTGCATATTTAATCTGTGGTCTCTTTTCTCCCCCAAATCAACTTCTTTATGACAGAGTCAAGTTTAGACCAATAGTCTATAGGAGGAGGCAGTGGTAACATGGAACTCATAAAATTGATACGAGGGTGTCTTGTCGTGTGTGTAGGTGGCAGGGAAGTCAGGCGCAGGATAATCAAACTTGGTATAATGGAGTAGTTTAATAACTTAAAACAAAAACTCCAAAACCAAAGTACATAATAAAATAAATGTGGGTACAAGAACCCGTTTCATACCAATCCATAAAACACGAGCATAACAACAAACAATCTCTGACAAGGACATGAGGGGAAACAGGTGTGTAGGAAGACAAGACAAAACGAATGGAAAATGAAACATGGATCAATGATGGCTAGAAGACCGGTGACGTCGACCGCCCGAACAAGGAGAGGCATCGACTTCGGCAGAAGTCGTGACAGAACGAGGACATTCATTTTAATAATTGAGATTCTAGCATGCTAAGAAGTGGCCATAGCGGACCATCTTTTTATGTATTTTTTGATATTTTGAAAGGTTTCTAAGTACTTCTTCCTGCAAGTAGTGTGAATAGAGATGGATATGGTGATGCCTAATTAGGTGATTTGTTTCCTCACTGGGATCATGGGTGGTAGTTGCCTGGTTCCCATAGCGGAGCTAAGAGGTAGTAAAGCTGATTTAGACCTGTTGATCTTGTAACCAGACCGTGGGCTGAATGCTGTGATAATAGACATTGACTGGAGGGATTGCTGAGCGTTCGCAACGTAGAACAGTATGTCATCTAAGTACAGAGAAATTGCTTGTTCAGTTTGTTTGATTTTGACAAGTGAGGAAGCCACATTTTTAAGTATGCTTTGTGCCAGCGGTTCAAGCGAGAGAGAGCAACGTAAGGTTCTCCAGGAACTTCCGACAAGCAGAAGTATCAAAGCTATGTTAGGAACTGTATACATTTTGAAAGGTATGCTCTAAAAGTTGTATTTTCTATAGGATCAGATATCAGTCCCTTAGTAGGAGATCTGATCAGCTGTATTGATGATCTCGTTTCAGCATGTTTAGTTGCAGCGTCAGTAAGTGGCTAGCCCTACTCTCTTGAAAATAGTACTTTCGTCACATCCTCTGCAAAATGAATTCTGCTGTGTTGCAACAGGTCTTAAGTTCCAGTCTACTTGTTTTAAGCTCAATTTCTCTCTGTTGAATAGTTGTTTTTAAGAGTCTTCCAGCATTTTACAATGATTTTCCAATTCACTGATCTTCTGATCGTCTTAATTTCTGCAAATTAGAGGAAAAATGTGTAGTGTTTCCTCTTAGGAAACCTTTTACAGCTAACCATACCATAGTTGAGTCCTCCACTGAGTGGTAATTTATTTCTAAATATTATTTTAAATAGGATATGAACTGAAAGATGAAATCAGAGTTGTGTAGTCAATTATTATTAAACCTCCATCTAAATTCACGCTTTTTCATTGGGAAGATTTTAAATTGACAAAGAATGGGATTATGATCAGATAGAATGGCCGGTAAGGTTTTTATAAATTCCGTTACCTATAATATCAGTAGATGTTAAAATATAGTCATTTCTGAAGACAGTCTTCAATCTAGCAGAAAAGCAGGTATTGTCCTTAGTCGTGGGATTACGAAATCTCCAGCAGTCATTAAGATGATCTTTAAGAAATGGTTTAAGTGCATTGGAAGCGTTCACTTGTGATGAGCTATGAGAAGGTCCAGATCTATCTATCTTAGAGCTATGAGAAGCTCCAGATCTATCTATCTAGAGCTATGAGAAGGTCCAGATCTATCTATCTTAGAGCTATGAGAAGGTCCAGATCTCTCTATCTGAGAGCTATGAGAAGGTCCAGATCTCTCTATTTTAGAGCTATGAGAAGGTCCAGATCTATCTATCTTAGAGCTATGAGAAGGTCCAGATAAATTTCTTAGAGCTATGGAGAAGTCCAGATCTTCTCTCTGAGAGCTAATGAGAAAGGTTCCGGATCTCTCTATTTTAGAGCTAGAGAAGGTTCCAGATCTCTCTATCTGAGAGCTATGGAGAAGGTCCAGCTCTGTTATATTTAGGAAGCTAATGAGAAAGGTCCAGTCTAAATCTAGTTTAGAGCTATGGGAGAACGGTCTCAGAGGAGGTCTAGTCTTATCTACGAGCTATGAGAAGATCAGATATGATGTATCTTAGAGCTATGCGAGAAGGGTCATCAGTCTGCTCTTATGAGAGCTATGGAGACGGTCTCAGATCTTATTATAGAGCTATGCAGGAAGGTCAGATCTATCTAAGAGTATGCGAGGTCCAGAATATATTCTATATTAGAGATATGAGAAGGTCCAGATATATTTATATTAGAGCTATGAGAAGGTCCAGATATCTCTATCTGGAGCTATGAGAAAGGGTCAGATTCTCTAATTTTAGAGCTATGAGAAGGTCCAGATAATCTATATCTATTTTTAGAGCTATGAGAAGGTCCCAGACTATATTATATTAGAGCTATGAGAAGGTCCAGATCTCTCTGAGAGCTATGAGAAGGTCCAGATCTCTCTATTTTAGAGCTATGAGAAGGTCCACATCTATCTAGTTTAGAGCTATGAGAAGGTCCAGAAATACTTATTTTCCACCATAATTTGCAAATAAATTCATTAAAATTCCTACAATGTGATTTTCAGATTTTCAGATGTACCTATGATGAAAATTACAGGCCTCTCTCATCTTTTTAAGTGGGAGAACTTGCACAATTGGTGGCTGACTAAATACTTTTTTGCCCCACTGTATATAGCTTAGAGCTATGAGAAAGTCCAGATCTATCTAGCTTAGAGCTATGAGAAAGTCCAGATCTATATAGCTTAGAGCTATGAGAAAGTCCAGATCTATATAACTTAGAGCTATGAGAAAGTCCAGTTCTATCCAGATTAGAGCTATGAGAAGGTCCAGATCTATCCAGATAAGAGCTATGAGAAAGTCCAGATCTATCTAGCTTAGAATAAATAATGGCATTCATGTCAGTTCCAATAATAAGCGTAATAATCCGATAAATTGATCAGGCTTCTGGTTACAGAATGGAGAAATCCTTGTCCTATGAGGAGCATGAATAGATACAAATGCTATTTTCCGTCCATACAGTGGAAGGAACCTTAGTCTAAACTGAACTGAAACACCCCAGCCTGTTTTGATGACAGAACATTTCAGCTATATTTGTAATTGATTTAAACCACAATCGCCTACACACGAAGGCCTATATTTACTCTGGATTTGACAAACAATAGATTGACTAGGATCCTTTGAATTTCCCCCACGTTATATTTGTTCCCAATTAGGCTAAATGTAGTCCTATTAATGAGCTTTTAATGTTTTCCTATTCATTTGCATAGGCTAACCATTGAGATGAATGATATTTAATATCTTAMCAYATAATGACYTGATAATAACAGTAGSTGTAGAGAATGTAATGAAAAGTTGAAGGGTGGTTGGTAATGGAGGACATCAGGTGGATCCACATCRGGGTTTTGGGCAGAACCCCTAGGTCCTGGAGAACAGGAGCAGAGTTAAAGGGAACAAGGTTGGAGAAAGAMACGTAAACAAGCAAACACACAGGTTACAGYTTGATCAGGTATGTAAAAATACAGTTATTAGGGGCCTCCCGGGTGGCGCAGTGGTCTCTGGGTTCGCGCCCAGGCTCTGTCGCAGCCGGCCGCGACCGGGAGGTCCGTGGGGCGACGCACAATTGGCCTAGCGTCGTCCGGGTTAGGGAGGGTTTTGCCGGTAGGGATATCCTTGTCTCATCGCGCTCCAGCGACTCCTGTGGCGGGCCGGGCGCAGTGCGCGCTAACCAAGGGGGCCAGGTGCACGGTGTTTCCTCCAACACATTGGTGTGGCTGGCTTCCGGGTTGGAGGCGCGCTGTGTTAAGAAGCAGTGCGGCTTGGTTGGGTTGTGCTTCGGAGGACGCGTGGCTTTCGACCTTCGTCTCTCCCGAGCCCGTACGGGAGTTGTAGCAATGAGACAAGATAGTAATTACTAGCGATTGGATACCACAAAAAAAATTGGGGAGAAAAGGGGGTAAAATTTAAAAAATAATAATAATCATAATAATAATTAAAAAAAAACAGTTATTGAATGATTTAATTTAAATGTTTGATTAGACATGCAATATTGTTAATGGCAGACAGAAAAGAAAGGATACCTGTCTGTAATTTCTTTATGTCAGTGGGGTTGATGAGGGGTGGTCCCTGGAAAAGGTGAGCGAGGTGAAAAACTTAAGGGAGGTGTCATGACCACTGGAGTCATACACTACCTACCTGGCAGCGGAGGTTACTTAACGTGACCCTTGAGATTTACTATTTGGAAAAACCTCTCGGTCCCCTCCTTGATTCTCCTCTGGTAGCTGTCCTTCTGTTTCTCCTTGTTCAATCTCACCTTGATTGATAATAGAAATCAATGCAATTTATGTGTCATATTATCACAAATACATCTCTCACATATTTCTTGGAGGGACAGAAAATAAATYAATTAACAGCGGACAACCTCCACATCCTTCTCATSCTGTGRCTGAAGGTTGTCCTCGAAGGCGTTCTGATCTGGTTCGACAACTTCCATCACATCACGTGGAGTTTCAGTGATCTGAAAGTATGTCATACAAAAATAGCAATAGACAAACAACACAAAGTCAATGACAAATTTGAAATAGTGAAATATTGTATTTGAAATACATTTACATTTAAGTCATTTAGCAGACGCTCTTATCCAGAGCGACTTACAATAATTGTATTTACAATTGCTTTGTTCACCTCAGTCAACAGCTGCAGCTCCCGTCCARACAGCAGGCGATATGGTGAGTACTCAAATAAAGCGACCATAACAAAACAACGTATCAGGGCAAAATTTGAACTGTGACACTTACCGATCATGTGCCGTGGTAAAACTACTGATGGGCTTCAACTCCTTCACCCTCTCAAAGTCTTCACCCTATCAAACTTCTGTCAGGCTAGACAGGGTACTGACTTTTAAGCACAAGGTGACAAATTGAAATATTATGTTCTCTGATATGAAATCATAATAATTTCAGATATAATAGAATGTGATCGATAAACAAAAGGTTATTTCACTTGCTCAGCTGTCCACATTCTTGACAATCCCATGTCAAATGCCAAATGCCAAAACAAGAGTATGTTGATGTTGGCAATCATGTGCTTCACTCCAAAATGGTCAGCTTGCATCTCGGTCAGCATGGCCTCCTTCTCCTCAGTTAAAAATCACCCTCCTGTGAGGCTGGCCATCCTTCCCCCGTAGGTACATGTGATTGCCTAACAAGTTCGAAGACAAGAGTTGTGGAAATACTCTTGTCTAAGTAATTTTCCACCACTGTCTTTCTATGTTTCTCCCCCCCCCCCCACATCTCTCTCTGTCTTTCACTTCTTTCACCCTCTCTCTTTCACTTTCACTCTTCTTCCCCCTCTCATCTTTCACTTTCATGCTCTGTTCGCCCCCTTTCTCCTCACTTTCAGCCCGCCGTCGTGGTGGTTGTCTTTCTAGCCAAAGACCTATCTAAGGCGTCTTGGAATCGACATAATTGGCTTAGACCTATCTCATCCTTTGACTTGGCGACATCAGGAGGTAACACCTTGAGCTCATTGCCTTGTTTTTTATTTGATGATATAGACCCAACAGACCTAGACGCGATCTATCAACCACATCGCTACCCCCTTCCGGTCCGTATTACGTCTTCCACGAACAATGGCCAGGCTCCGCGAGAGAAGCTCCTCTCCCTCCCGAGAACGACAGCCTAACCGCCCTCAACCGCTCCATCCGCCACCGACACGGCTCCCGGGCAAAATCAGATTGACGTCCTCTCACTGTACATATCTCACCCCTCCCCCGCCCCATCACACTAAACCTCCCCCTGTCTTACCTGATATAACAAGATGTAAGCCACGGACTTGTCTAAGGGATGACCTGGACCAGACGAAAATACGAACACACCACCAAGGTGCACACTAACCTAGCGATTTGGGGGCGGGGGGCGGGGGGACTGGGGGAAAATGGGTGGGTTCATAGGCAAATCCTTCCACGTTTATCGTAATATACGCGTAAATGCCTAACGT
>NW_019950027.1:0-9269 GCF_002910315.2 Salvelinus sp. IW2-2015 | reverse complement strand
TCCTCATCATTAGTTGATGTTAGTGAAGAGCAGCTTTTGAAACTGTTACCAGGGGATACGGCCAGTTAGTTTACTCCATGGCAGGTTGACTTTCAGTTAGGCCGCTATGTTTTCCTGACAGAAATAGTTTTAGCTAGGCCACTAAGTTTTCCTGACAGAAATAATTTGTTAGCTACTAGTTTTCCTGACAAAATAGTTTACTGCACTATGTTTTCCTGACAGAAATAGTTTGACTCGGCCAGTATGTTCTCCAGACAGAAATAACAGAGCCTCCAATTTTCTAGAGTCTGGAGTTACATTCAAAGCCACCATGCAAGCCTGGAAAATAATAGGTTGGCATTGGTGAAGGGGTTTCTTCCATTTGTACAGTCTGTGTGTTTACCTCCTCATGAACAGCTTGGGCCTACACAGTGCTCAAGCCTAGGCCTGCCTACTGTTTCTCCCCCAATAACAGTAGTGTATCTCAGGCAGCTGATCACCATGGAGCCCCCTGGAGGACTCCGAGAGCCCGTTGATGTTCTGGGAGAGAATGAAGCGCTGCAGCAGTTCTTTGACGGTAAGACATTCTATAGGTGTGTCCCAAACAGCTACCCTAGTGGGAGGTGGGTGGGGTTCTGGAGGTTCTGGAGGTTAGAGGTCTGGGGGGTGAGAGTGTTATGTGTGAGTCAGAGGAGGCGGTGGAGGAACTTTAGGAGTAGGCGAAGGGGTTCTGTGGGAGAGAAAGGGAGAGGGGGTGGGGGAGAGAGAGGCTCTGATTCGATGTCTCTAACCTTTCAGAACTGTCTTTAATGATCACCCGTCAGGTGTAACGATCACCCGTCAGGTGTAACGATCACCCGTCAGGTGTAACGATCCCCGTCAGGTGACGATCACCCCGTCAGGTGTAACGATCACCCGTCAGGTGTAACGATCACCCCGCAGGTGTAACGATCACCCGTCAGGTACGATCACCCCGTCAGTGTACGATCACCCGTCAGGTGTAACGATCCCCGTCAGTGTAACGATCCCCCGCAGTGTAACGATCCCCGTCAGGTGTAACGATCCCCCGTCAGGTGTAACGATCACCCGTCAGTACACCCGTCAGGTGTAACGACCCCTCAGGTTGAAAATGTGTGATTCTATAAAACAGTGATTCATTCGCCAAAGTTACTACAGTTAGATTAGATTGTTAGGTAATGTTGTGAGGCAGTTCCAATTGAGAAATAGATACTCGCTTGGCCAGATCAGTCCAGTGTCAAGTTCCAGTTTTTTATTAGTCGTATGTACGGGATATGCGTGGTATACACGTCCAATCAAACGCTTACTTGTAGGTTCCTTCTGGAACAATGAACAACAATAAGAAAATAATATAAGAATTTGAAAATAAATGTCTCAGTAGAATAAATATTTTTTTAGCTTAAGTATAATAAAGGAAGGCACAATTTCTAGAACAATATTTCCACGTGTATGAGAAGGGGGGTGGGGGCAGTGTATAAACTGAGCAGTATAATAACAGTCTGGTAGCAGCAGTTGTGATGTGTGTGTATAGCGTGAATGTATACACAGGAGGTTGGTGGCACCTTAATTAGGGAGGACGCTCGTGGTAATGGCTAGAGCGGAATCAGTGGAATGGTATCAAACACATGGTTTCCATGGTTTCCATGTGTTTGATAACATTCCATTACTCCGTTCCAGACATTCTTATGAGCCGTCCTCCCCTCAGCAGCCTCCACTAAAGTGTGGTGTGGGTGGGTGCTAAGGTGAGGAGAATCAGAGCGGGTGTTCAGTCCAGTTCAAGTGTCAGCAGTCTGATGGCTTGTAGATACAAACAGTCTCTGAGCCTGTGTTAATCAGACCTCATGCTCCGATACAGTCTGCCCAACCGGTAAGGGGAGAGAGCGTCCGTGACTGGGTTTGTGTGGGTCCTTGATGATTGCTGGTGGCTGCTTCCGCAGTGCACAGTGTTCAAGTAAGATGTCCTGATGGGTGGGAGCACGGTCCCAGTAGATGTCCGTGGATAGGTGGGAGACACGTCCCAGTAGATGTCCTGGATAGTGGGATGACACGTGTCCCAGTCAGGATGTCCTGGATGGGTGGAGACACGGTCCCAGTAGATGGTCCTGTATCGAGAGCCTGGGAAGCACGGTCCCCAGTAGCTGTGATGTCCCTCTTGACTAGTGGTGGGGTTGTTTGTCCATGTTAAGTCTTCTGGTGATGTGGATGTAGAGGAACTTAAAACTAGTGACTCTTTCAGTCCCGCTGAAGTGTATCGGGGCATGTTCTCTCCTCTGCTTCAACAAATGAACATTGATGGAGAGGGTGTTGTCCTGGCACCACAATGCCAGTTTACTTACCTCCTCCCCATAGGCTGACTCGTCATTGTTGGTTATCAGGCCTACAACCGTGGTTGTCGTCAGAAACTTGATGATGGAGTTGGTGGTGCAAAGGCCACACGGTCGGTGGGTGAACAGGAAGTACAGCAGAGGACTGAGGACACACCCCTGGAGGGGGCCCTGTGTTGAGTCAGTGTGGAGGATGACATTGTTGCCAATCCTCACGGCCTGTGGTCTGCCCGTCAGGAAGTCCAGATCCAGTTTCAGAGCGAGGTGTCCTGAACCAGGGCTCTGAGTGGTGACAAACTTGAAGGACAATGGTGTTGAATGCTGAACTGTAGTCTATGAACGCTTTCTCACATAGGTGGTTCTCTTTCCAGATGTAAGTGGGTTCCAGTGGGCCTGGCATGCTGGCCTTGATGTCGGCCATGACCAGTCTCTCCAGCCACTTTCATGAGGACTGAGGTGAGCGCGACGGGCGATAGTCATTTGGGGCATGTCACTTTGTTTTTCTTTGGGCACCGGGACGAAGAACGGAAAGATGTCTGTGAAGATGCCGCCAGCTGGTCAGAAGACAGGGAGGATTTCACTCTTTTTGAGAGTTTTCCTCCACATCAGCCTCAGAGAGTGAAAGCACCTGGTTGTCTGGAGCAGCGAGAGACTTCCTGGTTGTCTGGAGCAGCGAGAGACTTCCTGCGTTGTCTGGAGCAGCGAGAGACTTCCTGGTTGTCTGGAGCAGCGAGAGACTTCCTGGTTGTTCTGGCAGCAGCGGAGAGGACTTCCTGGTTGTCTGGAGCAGCGAGAGACTTCCTGGTTGAGACGAAGACTCCTGGTCTGGTAGCAGCGAGAGACTTTCCTTGGTTGTCTGGAGCGCGAGAAGACTTCCTGGTTGTCTGGAGCAGCCGAGAACTTCTCGTTGTCTTGGAGCAGCGAGGACTTACCGTTCTGAGCAAGACTGCTGGTGTCTGGAGCAAGCGAGAACTTCCTGGTTGTCTGGCGAGAGCTGTGCGGAAGCAGCGAGAGACTTCCTGGTGCTGGAGCAGCGAGAGTCTTCCTGTGTCTGGAGCAAGCGAGAGACTTCCTGGTTGTGCTGAGCAAGCAGAGTCTTCCTGGTTGTCTGGAGCGCGAGAGACTTCCTGGTTTTGTCTGGAGCAGCGAGAGTTGCTTCCTGGTTGTCATGCAGCAGCGAGAGACTTCCTTGGTTGTCTGAGCAGCGAGAGTCTTTCCTGGGTTGTCTGCGAGCAGCGATAGTCTTCCTGGCTGTCTGAGCAGCGAGTGAGAGACTTCCTGGGTTGTCTGGAGCAGCGAGAGAACTTCCTGCGTTGTCTGGAGCCAGCGAGAGACTCTTGGTTGTCTGGCAGCGAGGACTTCCGGTTTGTCTGGAGCAGCGAGGAGGGACTTTCCTGGTTGTCTTGGGAGCAGCGAGAGACTTTCCTGGTTGTCTGGAGCAGCGAGAGGACTTTCCCCATGGAGTGGTCCTCGCTATTGTTATGCCTCGAAAGCGAGAATAGAATGTGTTAAACTCGGCTGGGAAGCTTCGGTGGGCACCACACAGCTGGATGTGCCCTTTGTCATACTGTGATAGTCTGTAGTCCTTGTCACATGCGTGTGAACTGAGTTGTGGAACACTCAATTCAGGTATTTCTTTTTGTGTCCCTAAAGGATTTGCGCGAGCTCTGTTACCTGCTAGGCTGTGTACACGCCGCACGCCCAGATGTCATCGGGGATCCGTTCTGCTGCATGATTGATGTTAGTACGGATATCTCCGTTTCATTCCAGGGTTTTTGGTTGGTGGTATGACCGATTGTTATTGTGGGACATCATCATCAAACACATTCCTAATGAAGCCTGTGACTACGAGTATACAGAAAACCAAATATTAAACGCCAACATTGTAAAGTGTGGTTCCCACTGTGTCATGAGCTGAAATAAAACTATCCCGGTTCTGTGTTGATAGTTCTTACGAAAGCTCGGTCCTCTTCCCTAAACTCACACATTCCATATCTGGAGTTTAAAAGTTTTCAAAAGGAACCAGTTTATTCACAATTTTGAAGGCTAAAAATGGACAGCATTACGAGGACAGATGAGATGCCTATGACAATTGAAATACGTTCATAAGAGGTTAACAGACCAGAGGGACCTTCCTAGCCCCGTATCCACACAGGTACAGCAGAGCTCTGACGTCGGTGGACAGCTCAAGGTCACCTGTAACACAGTAATTCGATCAAGGCCAACCTGTCCACAATCAGCTTCAACACAGTAATTAGATCAAGGCCGCCTGTCCCACAATCAGTCACACAGTAATTAGATCAATGGCACCTGTCCACACAATCAAGTCACACAGTAATTAGATACAAGGGTACATGTCCCACAATCAGTCACACAGTAATTAGATCAAGGTCACCTGTCCCACAAATCAGTACACAGTAATTTAGATCAAGGCCAAACACATCGCTCTCAGGAGACAAGCTAGTAGACATTCTATAAGTTCAGGTCTTGTTAACTGGAAAGACAACTTCTGTATTTGGATTCAAGGTGTTCCCGGAGTAAGAACCGTTTAGACAGGTCTGATTATTACACAGACTTGTTTGTGCTTTCATAACAAGACCCCGTTTTCCTGCTCTTCACTCTGTGTTGTTGCTCTTCCAGGAAGTCCTTTCTCTATTGAGCAAAWGGYCCATCCGTTTTCCGTTGGCCTCAGTGTTTTTCACTGGGAATCAGTTCACCTATAGTAGTCTCTATCTCTGCAAGCAGCCTCCGCACTCAAGCTTTACTAATGAAAACCACTGATTCTTCACGCTTCATAACGCTCCTGACTGCTGTTATGGCGTTATATATGGAGTGTAATAATAATTATTGCCTGCTTGCTGACAGGGGTTGTGTGTGTGTGTGTGTGTGTGTGTGTGTAATATACTGTACAATATAGCTAATCCATGATTAATCATCATTACTATTGTCTCGAGTCTCTCTCAGCTCATTTAGGGAATGTGTAATTGCTTTGGCTTTACACACGAGAGGCTTTCTGTACTAATATACACGATGCATCCTAAATGACGCCCTGTTCCCTTTGTAGTACACAGCTTTAGACGAGGGCCCATAGAGACTATTATGGGAGTAGTCTGCCATTCGGGACAAAGACACAGAGACTAAACTGCTGTGAATAATGAGGCTATTTCCTTCTAGATATTGACTTTATAACATTGTCAGTTCTGTTCTATGAATTTATGACACACTAGAGTCAGCCTTTACATTATGAGAAACGGTCAGCCTTATGATAATGAAGAAGGATGTTCAAAATGATTTGGTAAAAAAAAATCTCAGTCAGTCCCATATAAAGATATGGATGCTTATGGAACACTAAAGAATTCAAGTGGCCTTTTAAAAAGACAAAAAGACACAGGAAATATAAATCTTAAAGACTTACTAACACAGAGCTCTGATTAAATTATCCTGAACATAGCTGAGAGACAATAATCAAATGGGAGTGTTGTAAATACTAAAAACCATTAGGTTCCTTCTAACAGTCAGTAGAGAAGGGAAACCATTGCTTCTCCTGACAGTCAGTAGAGAAGGGAAACCATTAGCTTCCTTCTAACAGTCAGTAGAAAAGGGAAAGCATTAGCTTCCTTCTAACAGTCAGTAGAGAAGGGAAACCATTAGCTTCCTTCTAACAGTCAGTAGAGAAGGGAAACCATTAGCTTCCTTCTAACAGTCAGTAGAAAAGGGAAAGCATTAGCTTCCTTCTAACAGTCAGTGGAGAAGGGAAACCATTAGCTTCCTCCTAACAGTCAGTGGAGAAGGGAAACCATTAGCTTCCTCCTAACAGTCAGTGGAGAAGGGAAACCATTAGCTTCCTCCTAACAGTCAGTAGAGAAGGGAAACCATTAGCTTCCTCTAACAGTCAGTAGAAGGGAAACCATTGGCTTTCTCTAACAGTCAGTAGAGAAGGGAAACCATTAGCTTCCTCCTAACAGTCAGTAGAGAAGGGGAACCATTAGCTTCCTCCTAACAGTCAGTAGAGAAGGGAACCATTAGCTTCCTCCCTAACAGTCAGTAGAGAAGGAAACGCTGAATGTAACCTTACCTTTTCTCCAAAATGGAGTCCTGCTGGTAGTTCCGTTGACAACCTTCTCTGCGACTTCAGTTTACGTCTCTCAAGTACAATCCATTTGGCAAACAATATCCATTAAATCCTCAAAGCCCAGTTACTCCACGTTTGTTCACCCATCCAGGTAGTTTCGGTAGATTTTGGCCCTTTGTTTTGACAATATTCCCAGGAATTATATATCCAAGATGTTTCTAAACTCAAAATAATGTTTGTCACAGATGTCTCTCCTGTGCACTTTGTTCTCTGGTCTGAAAGGTAAAAACCATTCACATACACTGCGCAAGCGTTCTGTCTGTGTGCCAGGTGTCCTTGCCCTGGACCATAAAGCAGCGTATTCATTACAAGGTGACACACAGGGTAGTACACTAAAAAACAGTCTTATCTCTGGCTTAGACACTCTGCAATAGAACACTGTCATTACCGATATACAGTACAGTACTTAGATATACAGTACACTGTCCTTGCAGATACAGTACACTGTCTATCCATGACCCAGAATGCATTAAAGGTCCTCTCTACCTGGAAAGGTGTGCCATATTGATATGAGGTATTTTGATATTCCAAAATGGCAGATGTGCTATTTTGTGTATCTATAAGGATCTTCTCTTATCTATCTACATGAGTAGATAAGAGCTTTTATTGTTAGTTGAGACAACATAAATCTTCCATTACTTTGATGTTGCAATATACTACAGATTGTAGGATCTTAATATGATCAATCTTTTGTTCCTGAGAATTTTCTTTGCAAACATAAAAAGGCTTCTAAAGTGTGTAATTTACACTTTGAAATGTCAAGACTTGATATGCCCTAACTGAAAATGTATCAACCCCTACAAAAATGTCCATTAATATAATCCATGTAATAATTCACTTTTCCTGATGCTGCAGGATTATTTCCAGCTGTCACAAACTGGCTCAAAATAAGATCCTACATCTGTACAGCAAGTGTTCCACAGGAGAAGTAGGAGCTCCAGCTGATCTGCCAAATCAAAGTGTATTTGTCATGTGCTCCAAATACAACCTTACAGTGAAATGCTTACTACAGGCCCTTAACCAACAGTGCAATTTCTAAGTAAAAAATAGTATAGAGTGACAATAGATAAGTAAAGAAATAAAAACAGTAAAAATACAGTGAAAAATAACAGTAGCGAGGCTATAACAAGTAGCGAGCTATAACAGTCGCGAGGCTTATACAGGCACCAGTTTAGTCGGGCTAATTGAGGTAATAAGTACATGAATGTATAGTTAAAGTGACTATGGATATAAACTCAGCAAAAAAACAAACATCCCTTTTCAGGACTCTGTCTTTGTAAAAATCCAAATAACTTCAACAGATCTTCATTGTAAAGGGTTTAAACACTGTTTCCCATGCTTGTTTCAATGAAACCATAAACAATTAATGAAACATCACCTGTGGAACGGTCGTTAAGACACTAACAGCTTACAGACGGTAGGCAATTAAGGTCACAGTTATGAAAACTTAGGACACTAAAGAGGCATTTCTACTTGACTCTGAAAAACACCAAAAGAAAGATGCCCAGTGTCCCTGCTAACCTGCGTGAACATGCCTTAGGCATGCTGCAAGGAGGCATGAAGACTGCAGAAGTGGCCAGGGCAATAAATTGAAATGTCCGTACTGTGAGACACCTAAGACAGCGCTACAGGGAGACAGGACGGACAGCTGATCGTCCTCGCAGTGGCAGACCACGTGTAACAACACCTGCACAGGATCGGTACATCCGAACATCACACCTGTGCGACAGGTACAGGATGGCAACAACTGCCTGAGTTACACCAGGAACACACAATCCCTCCACTGCTCAAACTGTCCGCAATAGGCTGAGAGAGGCTGGACGGAGGGCTTGTAGGCCTGTTGTAAGGCAGGTCCTCACCAAACATCACCGGCAACAATGTCACCTATGGGCACAAACCCATCGTCGCTGCACCAGACAGGATTGGCAAAAAGTGCTCTTCACTGACGAGTCACACCAGGGGTGATGGTCGGATTCGCGTTTATCGTCGAAGGAATGAGCATTACACTGAGGTCTGTACTCTGGAGCGGGATCGAGCGGTGGGGGCGGTGTCTCAGCATCATCGGACTGAGCTTGTTGTCATTGCAGGCAATCTCAACGCTGTGCGTTACAGGGAAGACATCCTCCTCCTTCATGTGGTACCCTTCCTGCAGGCTCATCCTGACATGACCCTCCAGCATGACAATGCCACCAGCCATACTGCTCGTCCTGTGCGTGATATCCTGCAAGACAGGAATGTCAGTGTTCTGCCATGGCCAGCGAAGAGCCCAATCCCATTGAGCACGTCTGGGACCTATTGGATCGGAGGGTGAGGGCTAGACCCATACGCCCCAGAAATGTCAGGGAACTTGCAGGTGCCTTGGTGGAAGAGTGGGGTAACATCTCACAGCAAGAACTGGAAAATCTGGTGCAGTCCATGAGGAGGGGATGCACTGCAGTACTTAATGCAGCTGGTGACCACACCAGATACTGACTGTTACTTTTGACTTAACCCCCCCTTTATTCAGGGACACATTATTACATTTCTGTTAGTCACACGTCTGTGGAACTTGTTCAGTTTATGTCTCAGTTGTTGAATCTTATGTTCATACAAATATTTACACGTGTTAAGTTTGCTGAAAAACGCAGTTGACAGTGAGAGGACGTTTATTTTTTTGCTGAGTTTATGATAAACAGAGAGTAGCAGCAGTGTAAAATTGGGGTTGGGGGGGGGGCACAATGCAAATAGTCCGGGTAGCCATTTGATTACCTGTTCAGGAGTCTTATGGCTTTGGGGAAAAACTGTTGAGAAGCCTTTTTGTCCTAGACTTGGCACTC
>NW_019950026.1:0-9276 GCF_002910315.2 Salvelinus sp. IW2-2015 | reverse complement strand
TAAGAATTGAGACCCATACTCTGAATGATCGGCTATGAAAAGCCAACTGACATTTACTCCTGAGGTGCTGACCTGTTGCACCCTCAACAACCACTGTGATTATTATTATTTGACCCTGCTGGTCATCTATGAACATTTGAACATCTTGGCCATGTTCTGTTATAATCTCCACCCGGCACAGCCAGAAGAGGACTGGCCACCCCTCATAGCCTGGTTCCTCTCTAGGTTTCTTCCTAGGTTCTGGCCATTCTAGGGAGTTTTTCCTAGCCACCGTGCTTCTACACATGCATTGCTTGCTGTTTGGGGTTTTAGGCTGGGTTTCTGTACAGCACTTTGAGATCAGCTGATGTAAGAAGGGCTTTATAAATAAATGTGATTTGATTTGACTTTGCTATGAGACTCAAAATTGAGCTCAGGTGCAACCTGTTTCCATTGATAATCTTTGATTGGAGTCCACCTGTGGTAAATTCAATTGATTGGACATGATTTGGAAAGGCACACACCTGTCTATATAAGGTTCCACAGCTGACAGTGCATGTCAGAGCAAAAACCAAGCCATGAGGTCAAAGGAATTGTCCGTAGAGCTCAGAGAGACAAGATTGTGTCGAAGCACAGATCTGGGGAAGGGTACCAAAAAATGTCTGCAGCATTGAAGTGGAAGAAGTTGGAACCACCAAGACTCTTCCTAGAGCTGGCTGCCTGGCCAAACTGAGCAATCGAGGGAGAAGGGCCTTGGTCAGGCAGGTGACCAAAAACCCAATGGTCACTCTCACAGAGCTCCAGAGTTCCTCTGTGGAGATGGGAGAACCTACCAGAAGGACAACCATCTCTGCAGCACTCCACCAATCAGGCCTTTATGGTAGAGTGGCCAGACGAAAGCCACTCCTCAGTAAAAGGCACTGAGGACTCTGACCATGAGAAGCAAGATTCTCTGGTCTGATGAACTCTTTGGCCTGAATGACAAGTATCACATCTGGAGGAAACCTGGCACCATCCCTATGGTGAAGCATGGTGGTGGCAGCATCATGCTGTGGGGATGTTTTTCAGCGGCAGGGACTGAGAGAGTGTGGATCGAGGGAAAGATGAACRGAGCAAAGTACAGAGAGATCCTTGATGAAAACCTGCTCCAGAGCGCTCAGGCCTTGGACTTGGGCGAAGGTTCACCTTCCAACAGGACAACGACCTTAACCTCTCTTGGGTAGGGGACAGTATTTTCACGTCAGGATGAAAAGCGTGCCCAAAGTAAACTGCCTGTTACTCAGGCCTAGAAGCTAGGATATGTCTGTGAGTATAACAGAACTGATATAGCAGGCAAAACCCCAAGGACAAACCATCCCCCCCAAAAAATGTTCAGCCTACCACTGTTTTCAATGGCTGTCACTTTTATTATAAGGCAAAATCCTCCCAGATTGCAGTATCTAGGGCTTCCACTAGATGTCAACAGTCTTTAGAAAGAGTTTCATGCTGGTTTCTGGGAAAATGAGCCAGAAATTGTAGTTTTTCTAGGTGGCTCCCATTTTGGCTGTAGTGTTTCCAAGCGCGTGGAAGAGAGTGCGTTCTTTGGTATTTTTCTTCGGTAAAGACAATTTGATTATAAACTTTGTTTGACTTGTTTGGAAAAGTTTATTACTAACTTTTGGGATTCATTTTGTATGCATTTTGATGGGGGGAAACTGGGAGGATTATTGACTGAAGTGCGCCAGCTAAACTGAGTTTTTATGGATATAAAGAAGGACATTATCGAACAAATGGACCATTTGTGATGTATCTGGGACCTTTTGGAGTGCCAACAGAAGAAGATCAAAGGTAAGGCATTTATTATATCGCTATTTCTGACTTTTGTGGCGCACCTGCCTGGTGGAAATATGTTTTTCATGCTTTTGTATGCGGGGCGCTGTACTCAGATAATCGCATGGTGTGCTTTCGCCATAAAGCCTTTTTGAAATCTGACACAGCGGCTGGATTAACAAGAAGTTACGCTTTATTTTGATGTATTATACTTGTGATTTTATGAAAGTTAAATATTTATAATTCTGTAGTTTGAATTTCGCGCTCTGCAATTCTACTGGATGTTGGCCAGGTGGGACGCTACCGTCCCACCTGCCCATAATTAAGCACACAGCCAAGACAACGCAGGAGTGGCTTCGGGACAAGTCTCTGAATGTCCTTGAGTGGCCCAGCCAGAGCCCGGACTTGAACCCAATCTAACATCTCTGGAGAGACTTGAAAATAGCTGTGCAGTGGCGCTCCCCATGCAACCTGACAGAGCTTGAGAGGCTCTGCAGAGAAGAATGGGAGAAACTTCCCAAATGCCAAGCTTATAGCTTCATACCCAAGAAGACTCAAGGCTGTAATTGCTGCCAAAGGTGCTTCAGCAAAGTACTGAGTAAAGGGTCGGAATACTTACATAAATGTGATATTCGTATTTTTCTTTTTTTATACAATAGCAAACATTTCAAAAAATCTGTTTTTGCTTTGTCATCATAAGGTATTGTGTGTAGATTGATGACGGGAAAAAAGCATTACAAATGTAATCAATTTTAGAGTAAGGCTGTAACGTAATAAAATGTGGAAAAAGTAAAGGGGTCAGAAAACGTTCCGAAGGCACTGTACACTAGGAAGTGATGGACATGTTTCGACACCTCACTCAGTCACATACTAGTCGAGTCACAGCAAGGGGGACATATGTGACCAGATTAAGGATCGTAGGTTTTTGATGCCATTTCCTACTTCACAGTAGGGCAAACATTATTTTTCTCTCCAGAAATGCCTTCTTGAACATGTGAACGTTCATATGTCTTAATGACAACTTGTATGGGATCTGTAAATATGAATAAAACATTTCAATTATGAGCCTAGTTTAGCAAAGGAGAAAGTACTGAGCTTTGTAGGAAGGTGACACCAGAAGAAATTGAGCCTACAGGAGCATTGACTGCTAGGTGCATCAGAAGGGCCAGCGTGTGGATCAGTCTCCCCAGGACCAGGTGGTCAATGCCCAGCAAGTCAAAGGTCACTTGAGGCCTAGGAGTCAAGGTCAAGGAGGAATGTTTTAGTAATGGAACAACAATGTCTTTCACTTGAAGACAAGATCTCAAATACAACTAAGGTGTAACACAAATACACTATACTTCAAATGAACACACACACACACACCATCTCTCTCATTGCCTCAAACTCACTTGTTACTGACCCATACACACACACACACACACACACACACCTGTCATAGTTCCTGAGCAGGGGGAAGAAGAAGTGTCCAGCGACGGGCGTAACGGTTTGGGTTCATCTCCTGGTCAGCTGACATGTCATAGGGGGTGAGTTCATCATCACTGGTTCAAACACACAAAGGACAGGCACATAGAGCTTAGTTAATACAACACTAATACATCATGCTTTCTTAAAGGAAAATTCCACCCAAAACAATCTTTTGGTATTTGTTTCATTAGTCCATTGTTGTAATGGTGTGAACTGGCGGCAGAGAAGTCAGATGCAGGAGAGAAATAGCTGTGTTTCCAATGGCGCAGTTTATTTACAAAAAAACACCGGAAAACATAATAATAAAAATTAATGGGTAACATAACCCGACGCACACCAGTACAGACGTACACATACACTTACAATGAACAATCACCGACAAGGACATGAGGGGGAACAGAGGGTTAAATACACAACATGTAATTGATGGGATTGGAACCAGGTGTGATGGAAGACAATACAAAACCAATGGAAAATGAAAAATGGATCAGCGATGGCTAGAACTTTGGTGATGTTGACCGCCGAACACCGCCCGAACAAGGAGAGGGACCAACTTCGGCGGAAGTCGTGACAATTGTTGATATAGTCCCAAAATGTTTTGCATGTCAGCAATCAAGTTTTCAAGACATATAACTTTCAAAATACAGAAATACAGCTGGTATGATCTAAAATGCATCATAGCGGCTGTAACACAGTAACACATACAGTAACAGTCAATAGTTTGGACAAACCTACACATTTAAGTGTTTTTATTTATTTTTACTATTTTCTACATTGTCTAATAATAGTGAAGACATCAAAACTATGAAATAACACATGGAATCATCTAGTAACTCAAAAAGTATTCATCAAATCAACAAAACAAAAATGTATTTGAGATTCTTCAAAGTAGCCACGCTTTGCCTTGATGACAGCTTTGTATTGAAAACAGGGGTGCAAATCATTTTGACCCTTATCTTTCTAGATCCGTTCATCATGTGGACTGACCACAAGAACCTGGAGTATCTCTACACCGCCAAGCACCTCAACTCCAGGCAAGCCAGATGGGCCCGCGCTATAGCCCCATGATTACTACCCCGGAACCCGAGACCATCCTTCCCACCTCATGCCTGGCGACGGCACTCAGCTGGGGAATAGGGAAGCAGGTCCGGGGGGGGGCACCTGATAACCGGATGTTCGTTCCTGACACTGTCCGCTTCGCGGTCCTGGAGCGAGCCCACTCCTCCAGGCTGGCCTGCCATCCGGGCACCCGTCGGACCCTGGCCTTTGTGCAACAGAGCTTTTGGTGGCCTTCCATGGTCCCGGACGTGTCCGCATTCATCACCGCTTGCACAGTTTGAGCACAGAACAAGACTCCCTGGTAAGCTCCGGCTGGTCTCCTCCAACCTCTGCCTGTCCCCCACCGTCCCTGGTCTCACATCTCCGTGGACTTCGTCACGGGTCTTCCCTCGTCTGATGGCAACACCGCCATCCTGACCGTGGTGGATTGGTTCTCCAAAGCCGCCCATTTCATTCCTCTCCCCAAACTACCCTCTGCCAAGGAGACGGCCCAGCTCATGGTGCAGCACGTCTTCCGGATCCATGGACTGCCCGTGGACATGGTCTCCGACCGGGGTCCTCAGTTCTCGTCCCAGCTCTGGAAGGCATTCTGCACCCTTATTGGGTCGTCGGCCAGCCTGTCCTCCGGGTTCCACCCCCAGTCCAATGGCCAGTCGGAGCGAACCAACCAGGAACTCGAGACCACCCTGCGCTGCCTGGTCTCCGCCAACCCCACCACCTGGAACCAGCAGCTTGTGTGGGTCGAATATGCCCGCAACACCCTTCCCCGCTCTGCCACGGGCCTATCTCCCTTCGAGTGTTCCTCAGGGTATCAGCCCCCGCTCTTCCCTGAGCAGGAAGAGGAGGTCGGCATACCTTCTGCCCAGATGTTTGTCCGCCGCGGTCGTCATACCTGGAAGAGAGCCCGGTCGGCCCTCCTCAAGACCACCTCCAGGTATCGACGACAAGCGGATCGCCATGGGACCCCGGCTACCCGGTATTGTATCGGGATCTACCCCTCCGGGTGGAGTCTCGCAAACTGTCCCCCCGGTTTATCGGCCCTTTCCCCATCTCCAAGGTCATTAGCCCCTCTACTGTTCTTCTTCTGTTGCCCCGTACCCTTCGTATACACCCCACCTTTCATGTGTCCTGTATCAAGCTCGTGTCTCACAGTCCGTTGTCTTCCATTTCCAGGCCCACCCCTCCTCCCTGTGTCATCGATGGTCATCCGGCATACATGGTGAGACGCCTCCTGAGGGTTCGACCACGGGGCAGGACAGGTACTCTGCCTGCCCCCGACCCTGAGCCGGCCTGCCGTCCTGTACCTTTGCCTCTCTTGCTGTAATAAACATTGTTACTTCGACACGGTCTGCATCTGGGTCTTACCTTATCCTGATACTTACTTGTTGTACACTCACTTATATAAGTAGTGACCTTCTCTCCCTATCCTGTGCCAGGTAGCCGAGAAGAATCCTTAATAACACATGAGTCTGGAAGAAAATAAGATGAAGACTCATAGTCTAGTTCACTTTCTCACCTCATACTTGTATTGGAGCAGCAGCAGTTTACAGGTGATGACAAACTGGGCCTTTTTGTTCTTCAACACCAGGTTCCCCATGATCCTAGACAGAGCATCAGGCCTAGGGAAAAAAGAGGACTTACATTACAAGAGAAAAAGAAATACTTTTTTTTGACACCTTTCGATAACCTCTAGCCATCTCCCTTTCTCTCACCGTTTGACAGCCTGCACCAGCCCAGTGAGCACACTCTAGCCAGCGGCTTCTAGCACAGCCTCTGCCACACCATGTCTGAATGCGTGCAGGAGGAGAGGCGAGGGGCCATAACCCCAAATACTAACCCTGCAGAGAGAAACACATAACGATGTAACCTTTCTGATTATACAATGGGAAAGTGTTGCAGTAGACAATCATCAATGCAGGACAATCATCAATGCTGCCTTGCTTACCACCATGTCCCTGAACACAGGCCCTGCCCAGTGCCTTGGCCGAAAAACGTCAGGGAGCAGTATTTTCCATCTGGGAACAACAGTGTATTGACAGTGAGTGACACACATAATAACATACATTTCCGATAGGACAGTTAAAGTTAAAACAGAATGTACTATCTTCTGCAATATATAAAGTAGACATACAAACCTCTCAAAGCCTGGCAGGTTCTCTCCAGCGCGGTGAGCATTCCTCTGGCCAGTAGTAGGTAGTACAGCTGGGGAAGGAAGAGGGTCTTGTTGTGGTGGTGCAACTGGTTGGCAGTCAGGTCAGGCAGAGCCATCAGTCGAGGACCAGTCACCTGACAGCGGGACCACAGTAGGACTGTCAGAGGACCGCTCTGAAGGAACCCGCTCTAGGATGCTAACCAAACGGTCCAGACCTGCACTGGGGCTGCTGGAGATAGGCGATCACTCACTCACAGACACACACACACACACTCACTCAGGGACATGTACGAGATGAGTATATCATTATCACACAGGTCCCCACCAGTAAAGACACAGTTCTTCATAGTATCCAATAGCCCCATTGTATTGACTGTCAATGCATTTTAATGCAAATGTACTTCCTGTCTCGCTGTCACGGGGAATGTGTCGTTAACAATCATCCCTTTCAATAGGGTTTAGCAAACCTTTGGAACTTTAATACCACTGAGAGTGTATCAAGTGTATCTTTTGTATTTGTAAAATTCTTTCTTGATGATATGAAGTTCCAAATGTTTCCAAAACCGTCTTGCAAGCGAGGATTAACATTGAGACATAGCGTTGGGACTGTTGTACACATTGGTCGCGCTGAGGTCCATGGCTCAAATAAGAATCCGAGAGGGCTGGTAGGACCAAGTAAACACTATCAACATCTTCCAACATGTTTCTCACCTCACTGCGACGATACCATCCATCAGCACTAACACAATTCTGTGCGCTGGGCAGCGGGAATGAAGCTGGAACCAATCAGCATTGATGTTAATGATGAGAAACTGTTGGGCCCGGGTGTAGTGGGCTCGACTGAACTCTGCTTGCTGAGCTGAGGGGATTGTACTCTGAGACTCACTGTCCAGGTAACTGGTTAGTGTGTGTAGAGCTTTGGTCACCTCCTTCTCTTTGGAGGTATTGAGAGTTCGGACACATTGGCCCACTGAACTTCAACATCTGGGGTTAGGGACTGCATCCTTCAACTGCACCTGGTCGGGACAAGATGAACTTCAATGCATACATTATCTATGTTAGATAATAGATCATGTGTTCTAACTTCTATCACTAAATATAAACGCAACATGTAAAGTGTTGGTCCCATGTTTCATGAACTGAAATAAAAGATCCCAAAAATGTTCCATACGCACCAAAAGCTTATTTCTCTCAAATGTTGTGCACAAATTTGGTTAAATCCCTGATAGTGAGCATTTCTCCTTTGCCAAGATAATCCATCCACCTGATAGGAGTGGCATATCAAAAAGCTGATTAAACAGCATGATCATTACACAGGTGCACCCTGTGCTGGGGACAATAAAAGGCCACTCTAAAATGTGCAGTTTTGTCACACAACACAATGCCACAGATGTCTCAAGTTTTGAGGGAGCGTGCAATTGGCATGCTGACTGCAGGAATGTCGACCAGAGTTGTTGCCAGAGAATGTAATGTTAATTTATCTACCATAAGCCGCCTCCAACAATTTTAGAGAATTTGGCAGTAGGTCCAACCGGCCTCAAAACCGCAGACCACGAGTAAGCATGCCAGCCCAGGACCTCCACATCCGGCTTCTTCACCTGCGGGATCGTCTGAGACCAGCCATCAGGACAGCTGATGAAACGGAGAAATATTTCTGTCTGTAATAATGCCCTTTTGTGGGGGAAAACTGATTCTGATTGGCTGGGCCTGGCTCCCAGGTCCACCCATAGCTGTGCATCTACCCAGTCATGTGAAATCCATAGATTAGGGCCTACTAAATTTACTTCGAATGACAGATTTCCTTCTATGAACTGTAACTCAGTAAAATCGTTGAAATTGTTGCGTCTATATTTTTGTTCAGTATACATACATTTGGTAACAGCATAAAAAGATTTTATTTAAGTAACTACTGACAGCCCAATCCCATAATTGCTATTATTGGACCAATTGCTATTGACATTCACACAGATTGTATTTCCACACCGTGGGTGATAAACGACACATTTTAAATGGTTTGAAGCAGTGAATGAACATAAATGAACAAAGACCACAGACCAAAACAAGCTAAGGTTCAGATTGCTTGAAAAGGCAATTATTTATTATTCTAACTAGCTAGTATTAGCTAGCTATTTTTCACAATGGTAAAAATCGCCTCCTGCGCTCAATGAGTGCGCTAACAAAATACGTCCTTACTGAATAAAAGTACGTACTGTGTATCAAGCAAGGGACGTTTCGGGTGAGGATTTTTTTAATAGCATTCATGTTGGTAACAAGTCAGAGTTTTAATTCAGACTTTTACTTTATTCTGAATGAACCTGAATTGAAAACATGAGTAAACATACTAGGTGCAACTTAGCATAAGCAATACTCAACATCTTTATTTGTACAGCGGTAGGCTACTTTGAACGATATAAAAATACATATACAATTATATGATAATATTGTACTGGTCATATAGAAACCTTAATATTGTACTAATGATTTTTTATTGTACAATCCTCTACCAGATTTGTGAAGTGGCCAAACTGGCCAAGAGGAATATGACTGCTGTACAAGGAATGATCCTTCACTCCAGTATCTCTCCTCCTCAGAACTCTGTCATGATGCCAAAGTACATCGATAAAAGACAGTACTGTGCAGCCGTCTTCATCGACCTGGCCAAGGCTTTCGACTCTGTCAGTCACCTCATTCTTATCGGCAGACTCAATAGCCTTGGCTTCTCAAATGACTGCCTCGCCTGGTTCACAAACTACTTCTCAGATAGAGTTTAGTGTGTCAAATCGGAGGGCCTGTTGTCCGGACCTCTGGCA
>NW_019950025.1:10566-19849 GCF_002910315.2 Salvelinus sp. IW2-2015 | reverse complement strand
TGCGGTGGAAAGCACCAATACTGAGAGTAAGAACAGACCAGGTACTGGTGGAAGCAACTCAATACTGAGAGTAAGAACAGAACATACCTGGTGGACCTTCAGGCCACCAATAGTGATCTGCAGAGTAGAAACAGAACATACTGGGTGAATAGCTACCCATTACTGGAGTAAGAACTGAACAGTTCCACCTGGCTGTGGACGCACCATTCTCACTGAAGTACCAGAATCTTGTAACCCGCACGTGGGTGGATAGGTCTAGCTTATCTGAGAGATTCGAAGAAATTGAACATACTGGGGAAGCACCAAGACTGAGAGTAAAGAACTTAACGCAGTACTGGTATCAAGCACCAATACTTTGAGAGATATGAACTGGAGACAGGAGTAACTGGGTGGAACACCATATACTGAGATAAGAACTGAACAGTTACGTAAGTGGAAGC
The DNA here is from genome assembly GCF_002910315.2 of Salvelinus sp. IW2-2015. Lineage (NCBI taxonomy): Eukaryota > Metazoa > Chordata > Actinopteri > Salmoniformes > Salmonidae > Salvelinus > Salvelinus sp. IW2-2015. The sequence goes on along the minus strand of NW_019950025.1, from coordinate 19,409 downwards.
ACCCATTACTGAGATAAGAACTGAACAGTACTGGGTTGGAAGACCAGTTACTGAGCCGTAAGTAACTGAACCGCACTAGGGTGGAACTAGAGCACCGATTTTACTGCCAGCAGTAATAAAACTGAGACGTAGTGACTGGGTGGGGAAGCACCTATTGAGGTAAGAACAGAACATACATGGGTGAAGCACGCATTACTGAGAAGTTATGATATCTAGTCAAACAGTTACGGGGTGAAGCACCTTATTAGTAGTAAGAACAAAACATACTGGTGGAAGCACCATTACTGAGAGTAAGAACTGAAGTACAAGTTTGACTGGTGGAAGCATCACATGTACTGAAGAGTAAGAAGCTATACTACTGGGTGGAGCACCGGATTACTGAGAGTATAGGAACACAAAACAAGTCGGGTGGAAGGCACATGACATGCAGAGAGTAAAGAACCAGATCCACAGTACTGAGGATGGAAAGACTACTGATATAACTAGAAGTAAGAACAAAACTTGATGTACTGGGTGGAAGCAATCCAGATACATGAGAGTAAGAAACCATCAGGCTGACTACAGCTATGCGTTGCGTGCTGCGGAATGTGCGACCTACAACTGTATGATATTAAGAGTAAACATCAGTACCTATCATCTTAGTACTGGGGGAAGGGCAGCTCTAATTAATGAGATAAGAACAGAACGATCTACTGGGTGGAGTAGCTACCGTATTACTGAGAGTAAGATACTAGGAGGACAGTCTAGCTTGTGGATACAGCCATTACTGAGAGTAAAGAACACCGCTACTGGTGAAGCAAAAATTAATGCATATGCATTGTCGGAGTTTGCTTACAAAGTATCGAACGTGTACCCTTGAACCTTTCACTATCACATAAACTTTTCTCTTAAAAGACTCTCTCTGTGCCATTCCTCTTTGTTGCTCTCTCTCTTGTCTCACTCGTGCCTTCCCTCCCGTACGCCTATCCTCTTTCTCTCTTCCGTATCTTTGTGCTTCCCATACATCCTCAAGGTCCTCTGCTCATCCTATGTCTCTCTCTCTGTATGCTCTCTGCCAACGAATCTCTGCTAGCCTTTCCATGATCCGTCTCTGTCTACGCTTCTCAGCTCTGTCAAGTCTCTCTGAACTCTCTCTCTGCGTGCTCCGTCTTCTGCTCCTTCTCTCCATGCGCAGCGTTCCTTCTACCCGAATCTTCGTGCGTCTCTTGAGCGCTATGCCAACATCAACAAGACTGATGGTGCACAAGTGATCTGATCAGATCCGTAACCTCTATTCCATGTTGCGAACCGCCAGCGATTCCTTATAAGTTTGTTCTGAGTCACATCTCTAATTTGTCGACTCTACATCAACCAATAATATCACGTCTAAGATACCCTCAAACCGCAACCACATAGCCGTAACACACTATCTCTGAAGTCATACATTTCACTTTTATTTCCTCCTTAGCACAGTTCTTTGGAGATTGTTGAGAGACTGCTACACCGAACAACAGAATTTCCTCAATTGGAGAGATATGTAGTAGCCCAATAGTGTCTTGGAGTCTGTGTAGCGGTCTTTTAGGATTTGGTGAGATCTAGATAACATGTTAACAGCCTTCTCGAAGTTGGATGGCCGCACATGAGATGTTACGGATCTCAATTTGTGCAGCTATGATGTTCATAGAAGAGAAGAGACAGAGGAGGACGAAAGCGGAGAAGTGGAGGAGAGAGAAGATGAGAGCGAGATCAATGGTTTAGTTTAGAGAAGGAATTACCTCGATAACAGGCTAGACCTATGAGGGTTCGATGATGTTCTCGATTGGCGAGCTGATCTACGCCCGAGAGATGTGAGTACAGTAGAGAGAGACATAGGGAGTGAGCGACAATATGAAAGAAACGTGAGCGAGAGCGGACCAAGTATCAGACTGATCCTAAGAAAGATTAGATAGAAGGGAGCGTAATAGTAAGGAGTATGATATAGACAGAAGAAGATGAGAAAAAGGGACAGGGTACGAGATCTTCTAGCGTAGAAGTTGTATTTGATGGATTAGCAACTCTGTGAATGAAATCTTGTTGAAACGTACTATAGTTTATTATATTTTGCAAATCTCCCCACCGCCTATACATGTCATTGTCTTACTCCTCGATTCTAGTAATGGTGCTTTTCTCTATCCCTAGTGCATGTTAACATGTATTAAAATTTTACCCTCAGATAATGGTTGACTCCTGCCACCCATATCCTGTTTTTCTGTTACCTAACTTCTCGAGTGTTATATAAGGTTCCAGATTGGGGCTCACCCCAGTACTTGTTCTGTTTCGTTTACCCTCAGTATTGGCTTCCACCCTGTTACTGGTTCGTTCTTACTCTTCAGGATCCCTTGTGCTTCCACCCAGTACTTGTTCAGTTCTTACTCTTCTTAGTGATTGGTGCTTCCACCCATACTGTTCTCCTCCTTTACTCTCAGTATTGTGTGCTTTCCACCCAGTACGTTGTGTTCCTACTCTCTAGTATAATGTGCTCTGCCACCCAGTACATGCTTCCAGTTCTTACGTCTCTTCGAGTCCAAGATAATAGGCCTGTCCTCGCACCCCTGATTCCATACTGTTCAGTTCTTGACCTCCAGTCAGTGCGAAAGTTCAACAATAGGTGCTTCCACCTGGCAGGTACTGTTCTGTCTACTCTCCAGTTCATATGGTGAATCGATGTGTATTTTTGAACGGGTTTTCAACCCCACCCGCCATGTACTGTGTCTGTTATCGTTAACCTACTTCTTCGGAGGATGTTGGCTTAGGTTTAAGAATGCAGTCGTAGCGCGACACCAGTAACGTTTCTGTTCTTGAGCGTCAATTATCTGGTGCGTTCCACCCAGTCACTGTTACATCAGTTGCTGTACTCCTTGAGTAATTGTGTCGTTCTCACCCCAAGATTTCTGTGTCAGTCTTACTGGTCAGTTGCTAATCGGAGTTCTCTTCCACCTCGTTACCCTAAGTTCACTGCGTTCAGTTGTGCCACTACTTCTCATTCCCAATGGTGCTGTGGTCCACCCCTAAGTTGCTGTTCATTCTTACTCTCGAACGTAATGGTAGCTTCACACACGAGTACTGTTCAAGTTTTACTCTCAGTTATTGGTGATTCTACCCGTACTGTACAGTTCCTTACTCTCGAGTATTGTGTGCTCAGATTCCAGCCCAGTACTGTTTTCAGTTCAATAACTGCTCAGTAATGGTGCTTCCACCCAGTGCTGTTCAGTTCTTACTCTCAGTAATGGTGCTTTCACCCAGTACTTCAGTTTCTTACTTTCATAATGTGACTTCCACCCAGTTAGCTGTCTCATAGTTCTTACTCTTCAGTATTGGTGCTCCACCCAAGTACTGTTTCTGTCTTAACTCTCAGTTATTGTGCGTTCCACCCAGTACTGTTCTGTTCTTACTTTCTCAGTAATGTGCCTCCACCCAGTACTCTGTTTCTTACCTCTAGTACCAGTAATGGTGCTATGGCCACCCTAGTACTGTTTCATTTCCCTTACTCTCAGTAATGGTGCTTTCCACCCATATTACTGCTCGTTCCTTACTCTCAAGTAAGCGCTCGCTCCTCCACCCAGTACTTTCACTTCTTACTCTCCAGTAATGGTGCTTCCACCCTAAGTACTGTTCTGTTCTTTACGCTCAGCTATTGGTGGCTTCCACCCAGGACTGTTCTGTCTTACTCTCAGTATTGGTGCTTCCACCCAGTGCTGTTCAGTTCTTACTTCCAGTATTAGGTCTTCCACCCAAAGTAGTACTTTCATCTTACTCTCAGTATTGGGGTGCTTCCACCCAGGCTGTTCAGTTTCTTAACTCTCCAGTATGTGCTTCCACCCGCAGTATGTTCAGTTCTACTCTCAGAATGGTGCTTGGTCCGCACCTCAGTGTCCCTGTTCAGTTCTTACTCTCAGTTATTTGGGTGCTTTCCAACCCGAGTACTGTTCAGTTCTTACTCCCTCAATGTATGGTGCTTCCACCCAGTGCTGTTCAGTTCTTACTTTCAGTATTGGTGTTTATCCACCCAGGTTACTGTTCTGTTCTTAGCTCTCCGTAGATGGTGCTTCCATCCCAGTTACTGTTCTGTTTTACTCTCCCCAGTATTGTGCTTCCACCCAGTACTGTCTGTTCTTACTCTCCAGTACTGCTGTGGTGCTTTCCCACCCAGTAACTGTACGTTCTTATCTTCACAGTAATGGTGCTTCCAGCCCAGTGAGCTGTTGCTTCCCCTACTCTCAGTGATTGGTGTCTTCTACCCAGTCTTGTTCGAGTTCTTACTATTCTAGTATTGCGTGTGCTTTCTACCCCCTAGTACTGGTTCAGTATCATTACTCTCAGTTAATGGTGCTTCCACCTCAGTGCTGTTCAGATTGCCTTAGCTCTCAAGTAATGGTGCTTCCACCCGAGTTATCTGTTCAGTATCTCTACCGTCTCAGAGTACTTGGTTGCTTCGACACCCATGTGTGTATACAGTTTCTTACTCTCCAGTAAGGTGCATACCACCCAGTGCTGAATCTTCCAGTGGCTTTACTCTCTGTAAATGGTGCTTATCCACCCACGTACTTCTATTCTTACTCTCAGTATTGGTGCTTCACAACAGATGCTGTTCAGTTCATTCACCCTCCTTAGATAATGTTGCTCCACCCAGTGCTGGTTAACAGTTACTTTACTCTCAGTAATGGTATGCTTCCAACCGAGTATCTGTTTCAGTTCTATACTCTCAGTAATGGTGCTTAACCAGCCCAGTACTGTTCAGTTCTCTACTCTCAGTGAGATGGTGTCTTCCACCAGTACTGTCAGTGCATACTCTCATATTGGTGCTTCACACACCAGATGACTCGTCAGTTCTTACGTCTCAGTATTGGTGCTTGCCAACCCCAAGTAGCTCGTTCATTCTTACTACTCCAACGTATATGTGTTCCACCAACAATACTGTCAGGTTAATTCACTCAGTATTTGAGTGTTTCTCACCCAGTGCTGTTCAAAAGTACTTTACTCTCAGTAATGTGTGGTGCTTCCACACCCATCGATGAATTATCGTATCCTAGTTCTTACTCTCAGGATCTGGTCGCTTTTTCCACCCTACGTGGCTGTTCAGTTCTACTTCTTCAGTATTGTGCTTCCACCAGTACTGTTCAGTTGCGTGTACTCTCAACAAATAATGGTGCTTCCACCCCAGTACTCGTATCTGTTACTTGGTACATGTGAAACTCAACTGGAGTTCATAATGGAGTGTCCTCCATGTCGGTACTGTCTGATTGCTTGCGTCGTCGGAGTATTGGTGACTTCCGACCCGAGTCGAACTGTTTTCTTACCTCTCAGTAAATCGTGCTTCCACAAGTACATGTTGTGTTCCTACTCTCAGTATTGGTGCTTTCCACACCAGGTAGCGTTCAGTTTTCACTCTTCAGTATTTAAGTGCTTCCCCTACCAGTACTGTTAACAGTCTCCTACTCTCAAATGGTGCTTCCACCCCAGTTACTGTTCAGTTTTCTTTACTTCGTCAGTATTGGTGCATTCCACCCAGTACTGATAACAGATATCTCAAGCAAATACTCTCGTCAATGGTAGCTTCCACCCAGTGCTCGTTCAGTTCTTACTCCTTTCGAGCTAATGGTGCTTCCACCCAAAGTGTAACTTTGTTTTTCATACTGTCTTTTTTCTTGTTCTTTTACCCTTCCTCTTTTTTCAGTTTTTTTTATAAAAAAAATATTTTTTTTTGGTCTGCTTCTCCACCCAGGACTGTTCTTGATAACACTATACCTAGTATTGCGTGCTATATCCAGCCCAGTACTGTCAGTCTATTTCTGCTCTGAAATAATGTCCTGCAGAGAAAAAAGGAAGAAGCCTCTCACCCTTGTTGTAGCGATCGATGAACTTGACTCCTTGTAAGAGAGACGGAGCAGAACTAATGGTTCATGATGCGGACCTTCTTTCATCTTGTAACTGTAGACTTCGTAGAGTGGAGAGAGAGACGAAGAAGAGAAAGAGAGGGAAAAGAGGAGTCTGGTTAACATTTGATGTGCAATTAGGAACTAATTGATGGCACCAACACAAGGTCTTTAACAAGCAGTCTCACCGAAATCTCCTCTCACACAGCCAGAACAATAAAAACCCTGCAACCTAAGAATCTCTTCACAATTTAATACAAAATTTATAGAGGAGAATGGGACTAATGTTTGCAAGAACTTTCAATAAATTCCCCGTTTTTTCCCCCAGCAGAGCCTTGGCGTTGGAGAAAGATTCTGATTTTACGACTGTATTCCCTCCTGATTTCCTCAATCCTCAAACTCGACGCCGATTCGGCAAAGCAGTGAGAATTATTAAACGTTCTCAGATTTTGCAACCCCAGTGGGGGACAGCAGATGAGATGAACGAGTTATGAGATGAAGAGCTCAACACAACTTAAACGAGATAGAATAAGAGGGAAGGTGGTGTGGAAGAGAGAGATGAAATCAACACAAGTCTATAATAAGCAGAAAAAAGGGAATAGGATGAGCATCACTTGCAACAGGATGAGAGCCAGCCTATTCAAACACACCTCTCCTCTTTACTAGCAGAATCAATTCCTCTTCTCGAAAGTTGCAAATGTGAGCCCAACAGTGACTTATGGAAAAACAAATGCCAGAAAGTGCAAATGACATTATCTCGATAACGTAGTAAATTTCTCCCTTGGAGGCCCAATATAACTATTCAGCTTCAACATAAATATTCCTCCTATAATTTCCTTTCTTCTTCTTATTCTCCACCCCAGATCATCTTACTATGAATCACCCGCTCATCCGGTCTGACAGCGGCATGCTTCTTTTCCCCTGTCGCCCATTATAAAGCTCATTTACCTGCGCGCATTGAACACTGCGAGGGGAAAATAGTGTGACCTTTAAAATCAGTAATACCCTATTCACCATTATTCCACCTGCTCAGGGATTAATTCACTATTCAACAGAGTCTTTGTATGAATTCCTCCGCCTCTTCCCTCCTCTCTCTCACCACCCCATCCCCCCCCCTGCTACCCCCTGCCCCTCTCCTTCCTTCTCCAACCCCCCCCCTCACCCCCCCGCCCCCCCGGCTCTCACTCTTCTGTGTAAATCTCAACATCAGCAAAATTCTAGTGCAGCGGTTCCCGTCGAATCACGGGCTTAAGAGGGCCCGAACAAACGCAGACGCTGCGCGAGGACACGCAGAAGACGGGTGAGCATGGGGATTATATTCATATGGCATATTATGGACCATGTTGATACTGCGTCCACAAGCATGGAAATATAGAGAGAAAGTGTAGATGTGAGAAGGGGGGGGGGTGTGTGGATAACAGGATGCAGGTACATAGGGTACATCGCGAGAGCGGGAGTTCCAAATTAATGACCCTTGAAGTCTGACAATTAAAACAACAACATCAATCGTTTTGGCAGATCAAGATAAACCGAGAGAGGGAGGGAGGGAGAGAGAGAGAGGAGGAGGGGAGAGAGAGGAGGGGGGAAAGAGAGAGAGAGAGAGGAGGAGAGGCTCTTGAGGTGCATGCAGCATAGGTGAGCTGTCTGCCTTCTCTCCTCAGATGTGACCAAACAGATTAAAAGATAGGGGAGAAAGGACGGTGGGGAGGGGCAGGCAGAGTACATCATAATAAATAGTCTGCTTCCCTCACTTCCACACTGCCAGTACATCAATCAGAAGAGGAGGAGAGAGAGAGAGAGATAAGGAAGGAAGAGGAAGAGAGAGAGAGAATGGGAAAGAGAAGAGAGAGAAGGGGGAAGAGAGAGAGAGAGAAGGAAAGAAAATAAAAGAGAAGCAAAGAGAGGGAGGTGAATCCAGGTTAAAAATGAGACTACAGTGGTGGTTTAAGTGGCCCTAAGTTTCTTTCTCTCTCTGGGTGGTAGTGATGTGCCGGGCCCTCTTACCCTCATCTTGGAGCAGGCGTCTTGTGTTGACTCTGTTCCTCTCAGCTCCTTCACCAGCATGGAGCCCAGGTACTGTCAGAGACATAAAGGTAAACAGCGTTAACATTCACATTCCATCCTAGAACTATTATACAGACACATGAAGGATCATTGAATGATTCAATATAAGATGGAAACTTAAATGATCAAATAACTTAAACTCCCAAAAGTCTAAAACTTCAATTTGGGAAAAAAACAACAATATTCTGCTGAGATGATGACATCACTGTGTGTGTGTGTGTGTGTGTTGCAGCTAGCCAGCCAGTCGCATAATAACGCAGTGCTTTCTGAAGTGATTAAAACAACCTGGAAATCCCCAGAGGAGTGTAAACAACGCTGGGGCGGGCTGGAAATGTGCAAAGTGGGGAGGTCAATAAGTGAGGACCTGGTTCGTGAGGACACAGAMCCAATTTAATAAAGAAGGTGGTTTATGGGGACAGTAGTTACGGGGACATTAGGGCTAAAGGGATGTAATGGGTGTACGATTAACTGCTCAGTGCGCCTACTGTTGATTTGAGMGCTAAAAGCCCCAAAGAGGATTTCTTATAGGATGTTCTGACACCCAAAGTGCAAACATTGATCGTTTTATACCTAGACCCCCTGACCCTAAATCRTTTACCCTTCAGGATATGCTTTTGAAAAATGTCCCGGMAAAACGATCCACMTAATCTTACCCTTCGTSAAAAGATAACAAATACATTGCATTAGCTTAACGGTAACACAACCASACCCTGATTTCTCTCCTATTTTATGTGCAGTAGAATGAATGAGTCAYTTYTTTATGGGMGGTAGKCTGGTGGTTGTAGTGGRGTTGTCTGGGCTGGTTACTGCTCTGTCTGGCTCTGTTGTTAACAATGCTATGTATCAAGGGAGCGTCGTCTCAGTACTGTTTCTCGGTATAGAGAACAC
>NW_019950025.1:0-2802 GCF_002910315.2 Salvelinus sp. IW2-2015 | reverse complement strand
TCTCTGACTGCCTCAGTAGCAATGGGGAGAGAGCAGAGCATGATCTCTGACTGCCTCAGTAGCAATGGGGGGAGTAGGGCATGATCTCTGACTGCCTCAGTAGCAATGGGGAGGGAGCAGAGCATGATCTCTGACTGCCTCAGTAGCAATGGGGGGAGTAGGGCATGATCTCTGACTGCCTCAGTAGCAATGGGGNACTGCCTCAGTAGCAATGGGGGGAGTAGGGCATGATCTCTGACTGCCTCAGTAGCAATGGGGAGAGAGCAGAGCATGATCTCTGACTGCCTCAGTGGCAATGGGCGGAGAGGCAATGTGGAGGGAAAAGGGGGAGAAAGGGAGAGATGAGGAAGGAAAGAGTGGAAAGTAAAACAGAGAGAGAGAGTATGTGAGAGGATTAGCGAAGTCTCCATAATGATTCCCTCTACACGACCTTGCTGACTCACTGCACTCACCTGAGTGCTGCTCTAAAGAGGCCAGTGTTGTGAGTCGTGACACAAACGCACTTCAAAGAGTCAGTCGTGTAGAAACATAAGTGTGTGTCTGGTGCGACAAGCTCTGTGAATCACACACACTCTCACACACACTCCGGATGGACCCTAATCGGGGTAGATCAAAGGAACGCTTAAGAGAAGCTGCTCTCCCAGATGCCTCTGACTCCCCGACCGTGCTTTCATAGGTTGGTGGAGAGGTTCAATAGGAGGATCATGAACTTTGGTAGAGAGGTTACCATACTGTACCATGCATGCTAGTATTCAGTACATTTGGAAAGTATTCAGACCCCTTGACTTTCCACATTTTGTTAAGTTACAGCCTTATTCAAAAATTATTATTATATGTTTTTTAATCAATCTACACACAATACCCCATAATGACAAAGCAAAAACAGGTTTTTAGAAATGTTTGCACATGTATTAAAAACAAAAACTGAAATATCACATTTACATAAGTATTCAGACCCTTTACTCAGTACTTTGTTGAAGCACCTTTGGCAGCGGTTACAGCCTCGAGTCTTCTTGGGTATGACGCTACAAGCTTGGCACACCTGTATTTGGGGAGTTTTTCCCATTCTTCTTTGCAGATCCTCTCAAGCTCTGTCATGTTGGATGGGGAGCGACGCTACACAGCTATTTTCAGGTCTCTCCAGAGATGTTCGATCGGGTTCAAGTCCGGGCTCTGGCTATGCCAATCAAGGACATTCAGAGACTTGTCCCAAAGCCACTCCTGCATTGTCTTGGCTGTGTGCTTAGGGTCGTTGTCCTGTTGGAAGGTAAACCTTCGCCCCAGTCTGAGGACCTGAGCGCTCTAGTGCAGGTTTTCATCAAGGATCTCTCTGTACTTTGCTCCGTTCATCTTTGGCTCGATCCTGACTAGTCTCCCAGTCCCTGCTGCTGAAAAACATCCACACAGCATGATGCTGCCATCACCATATTCCACCGTAGGGATGGTGCCAGGTTTCCTCCAGACGTGACACTTGGCATTCAGGCCAAAGAGTTCAATCTTGGTTTCAGACCAGAGAAGCTTGTTTCTCATGGTCTGAGAGTCTTTAAGTGCCTTTTGGCAAACTCCAAGTGCGCTGTCATGTGCCTTTTACTGAGGAGTGGCTTCCATCTGGCCACTTTATCATAAAGACCTGATTGGTGGAGTGCTACAGAGATGGTTGTCCTTCTGGAAGGTTCTCCCATCTTCACAGAGGAACTCTGGAGCTCAGTCAGAGTGACCATGTTGGTCACCTCCCTGACTAAGGCCCTTCTCTCCTGATTGCTCAGTTTGGCCGGGCGGCCAGCTCTAGGAAGAGTCTTGGTGGTTCCAAACTTTTTTCCATTTAAGAATGATGGAGGCCACTGTGTTGTTGTGGATCTTCAATGCTTCAGAATTGTTTTGCTACCCTTCCCCAGATCTGTGCCTCAACACAATCCTGTCTCGGAGCTCTACGGACTATTCCTTCGACCTCATGGCTTGGTCTTAGCTCTGACATGCACTGTGGGACCTTATATAGACAGATGTGTGCCTTTCCAAATCATGTCCAATCAACTTAATTTACCACAGGTGGACTCCAATCAAGTTGTAGAAACATTTCAAGGATGATCAATGGAAACAGGATGCACCGGAGCTCAACTTCGAGTCTCATAGCAAAGGGTCTGAATACTTATGTAAATAAGGTATTTCTGTTTTTTATTTTTTATAAATGATCAAACATTTCTAAAAATCTGTTTTCGCTTTGTCATTATGGGGTATTGTGTGTAAAGTGTTGAGGAAAATTTGTTATTTAATACATTTTAGAATGAGGCTGTAACATAACAAAATGTGGAAAAAGCGAAGGGGTCTGAATACTTTCAGAATGCACTGTATATAAGTTAAATAGCATGCTAATACAGGTTGGTAGAGCAGTTATGGTACCGTATAGGGCAGGATTCCCCAAAAGACAGTCCGAGAGTCAAATATACAGTCGTGGGCAAACGTTTTGAGAATGACAAATATACATTTTCACAAAGTCTGGTGCCTCAGTTTGTATGATGGCAATTTGCATATACTCCAGAATGTTATAAAGAGTGATCAGATGAATTGCAAAGTTCCTCTTTGCCATGCAAATGAACTGAATCCCCCAAAAACATTTCCACTGCATTTCAGCCCTGCCACAAAAGGACCAGCTGACATCATGTCAGTGATTCTCCCGTTAACACAGGTGTGAGTGTTGACGAGGACAAGGCTGGAGATCACTTTGTCATGCTGATTGAGTTCGAATAACAGACTGGAAGCTTCAAAAGGAGGGTGGGGCTTGGAATCATTGTTCTTCCTCTGTCA
>NW_019950024.1:0-9284 GCF_002910315.2 Salvelinus sp. IW2-2015 | reverse complement strand
GGAGAGATCTCACCCTGAGGGGCTGGGAGCGGAGACGGAGCTAACCTAAGCTTCTCTCAGGTTAGATACCGCGAGCTTCATCTGAGGGGCTGGGAGAGGGAGACGGAGATTAACCTAGTTTCTCAGGTTAGATACCGAGGCTCTCACCTGAGGGAGAACGGAGCTCACCTAGCTTTCTCAGGTTAGAATCCCCGGGGCTCTCACCTGAGGGGCTGGGAGACAGAGCTGAACTAGCTTCTCTAGGTTAGCTACCCGAGGCCTACCCTGAGGGAGACGGGAGACGGAGCTAACCTAGTTCTCTCAGGTTAGTCCGAGGCTCTCACCCTGAAGGGTGCTGGGAGACGGAGCTAACCCTAGCTTCTCTCAGGTTAGATACCGAGGCCTCTCACCCTGAGGGGCTGGGAGAGGGAGACTCGATCTAACCTTAGCTTCTCTCAGGGCAGGGTTGAACTGGAAGTCTAGATTAATGTACATTTGAGGACACCCTCAGCGCATGTGAAATGTGAACACTAGGATCTTGGATACTCCTCGTTGAATTATGAAGTCTGTCTGGACTTTTGTAAACGTTTTACTGACAACATCGCCGCTGGATATAGAGTAAGACTTGAATTGTACAGGAATAAGTGAGGAAATCCTAAGACGAGCCTCAAAGTTTTATCCAACCTTTTTCAGCTTTATTTCTGATTGGCTACTGTCCTACAGTTATTCTTCCTTGTGGCGTACTGCATAACAGCTTGCTGGGTGCTCAGAATTCTATGACATAGTTATTTAACGCGTCAGCCATTGTTTTCAAGAATGACGTACTTTAGCCAACAATCTGGCACCATCTTACACAAACCGTCGAGGCATTAAGCTCCAACGTTGAAAGGAAGATGTGAACCAGTTATGGTTCCCTGAGGTGGATTAACCCAAGTTTAACTTCCTAAAACCGTCTGTGGAAATCAGATTGGCCATCTGGCAAATTCTGGGGGGGGGGGGCTGGGCCAAATGCCAGATGGGCCGGTATATCTTTTAAGTTGGGTAGGCTGGTCAAAAAATTGGTGCACGACAACAACAACAAAATGGTGACAAAAATAAATAAGTGACACTGCCGGCGGCCCGTGGGCCTGTTCAGATGTTTTCTGTTTGTCATGAAATCTATATGAACACTTGCTGATCAGTGGGCAACGGCGGCCCTCCCCTTTGTTTTAATAGGCTTGAGCTGAGGTCCGCTCAAATTCCATTGAAGGTCAACGCACATCATCAAAGAGATCTGAACACGTCTTTATCGCTGTGTCCTCCCGCTACTTTCCTGGATGTGCGTTGTATTCAGTATGTGAGTGAAACACAGTCTCTCTCAATCCACTTGGGTGCACAGTTTGATCGCAGACTGGCTGTTCTCTGACAACACACACACGTGCGACGCGTATTCTCAGTGGTTATTCCCCCCCCCCCCCCACTGGCTTGACCTTTGGTGAACAGGGTCCTCTGTGAGCCCCTTGAATGACAGTTCATTTCCATTTGCTGTCTGTCTCACAGCGGGTCGACAGGTCATGCCGCTAGAGATTTGGTTGTTTTACACGCCGAAAGGAGAGAAACAGAAAATCAACCCATTACCTGAGATTAAAGGGGCTATCATTGTCATAACTTAATCATCTGGGGCTTTTGACTTCTCTGTTTTTTTTGTCTGGTGATTTGTAGATTCACAGGTCGACTGAAATATGAATTCCCTTACATCCCAACACACTAACCTTTTTGATTGAAAACCTGTTAAATTAGAACAACACTTCTAGAAAATGGACACGTTGGTGGGAACGCACTCAAACTGACACCATCCATACTGTCAGCAGTAGTGCTATAGGCTGAACACATATGCCTGATCATACTGTAGGGTGGAACATAGTATGAGGTGGTGATATGTTAGGGTGGCAACATAGTAATGAGGTGGGTGATATGTAGGGGTGGAATCATAGTAATTGAGGTGGGTGATATGTAGGGTGGACATAGTATGAGGTAGTGTATCATGTAGGGTGGAAATAGTAATGAGGTGGTGATATGTAGGGTGGGAACATAGTAATGAGGTGGTGATATGTAGGGTGGAACATAGTCCTGAGGTGGTGATATGTAGGGGGAACATAGTAATGAGTAAGTGATATGTAGGGTGGAATCATAGTAATGAGGTGGTGGATATGTAGGGTGGCACTAGTAATGAGGTGGTGATATGTAGGTGGAACATAGTAATGAGGTGGTGATATGTAAAGGGTGGACATAGTAATAGGTGGTGATATGTAGGGTGGAAACATAGTATGAGGTGGGTGCTATGTTAGGGTGGAACATAGTAATGAGGTGGTGATATGTTAGGGTGGAAGCATAGTAATGAGGTGGTGATATGTAGGGTGGAACATAGTAATGATGTGTGGATATGTAGGGTGGAACAGTAGTAATCGAGGGTGGTGATATGTAGGGTGGAGGTGGAGCATAGTATGAGGTGGTGATATGTAAGGGTGGAATAGTAATGAGGTGGTGATATGTAGGGTTGGAACATAGTAATGAGGTGGGTGAATATGTAGGTGGAACATAGTAATGAGGTGGTGATATGTAAGGGTGGAACACTAGTAATAGGGTGGTGATATGTAGGGTGGAACATAGTATGAGGTGGTGGATATGTAGGGTGGAGCATAGTAATGAGGTAGTGATTATGTAGGGTGGAACATAGTACTGACGGTGGTGATATGTAGGGTGGAACATAGTATGAAGGTGGTGATAATGGTAGGGTGGGGGTGGAGCATAGTATGAGGTGGGTGATATGTAGGGGTTTTTTTGGGAAACAAAAAATAGTTTAAATGAAAGGTGGTGATATGTAGGTGGAACATAGTTAAATGAGGTGGTGATATGTAGGGTGGGAAACATAGTAAATGGAGGTGGAGATATGTAGGGTGGAACATAGGAAATGAGGTGGTGATATGTGGGTGGAACATAGTAATGAGGTGGTGATATGTAGGGGTGAACATAGTAATGATGTGGTGTATGTAGGGTGGAACATAGTAATGAGGTGGTGATATGTAGGGTGGAACATAGTAATGAGTGGGTGATATGTAGGGTGGAGATAGAATGGTGTGATATGTAGGGGTGGAACATAGTAATGAGGTTGGTGATATGTAGGTGGGGTGGAACATAGTATGAGGTGGTGATATGGTGGGTGGAGCAATAGTAATGAGGTAGTGATATGTAGGGTGGATTAGTAATGATGTGGTGATATGTAGGGTGGAACAGTGTAATGAGGTTGGTGATATGTAGGGTGGAGCATAGTAATGAGGTTGGTGATAATGTAGGGTGGAGGTGAGCATAGTAAATGAAGGTGGTGATATGTAGGGTGGAACATCAGTAATGAGGTGGTGATATGTTCAGGGTGGAACATAGTAATGAAGGTTAGTGATATGGGTAGGGTGGGAACATAGTAATGACGGTGGTCGGATTATGTGGATGAACATAGTAAACGGGTTTGGTGATATGTATGGGTGGGGGTGGAACATAGTAATGAGGTGGTGATATGTAGGGTGGAGCATAGTAATGAGGTAGTTGATATGTAGGGTGGACATGAGTACTGAAGGTGGTGATATGTAGGGTGGAGCATAGTAATGAGGTAGTGATATGTAAGGGTCGGAAACACATAGTATGAGGTTGGTTGTATGTAGGGTGGAATGTAATGAGGTGGTGATATGGTAGGGTTGGAACATAGTAATGGAGGTGGTGATATGTAAGGGTGGAAACATAGTAATGAGGTGGTGATATGTAGGGTGGGAACATGTAAAATGATGTGGTGATATTGTAGGGTGGACATAGTAATGAGGTGGTGATACTGTAGGGTGGACTAGTAATGATGTGGTGATATGCTAGGGTGGAACATAGTTGAGGTGGTGATATGTAGGGTGGAGCATAGTAATGAGGTGGTGATATGTAGGGTGGAGGTGGAGCATAGTATGAGGGTGGTGATATGTAGGGTGGACCATAGTAATGAGGTGGTGATATGTTTACGCGCGCTCGCACACTCGCTCACATGAGGTAGTGATATGTAGGGTTGGATACATAGGTAATGAGGTGGTGAATATGTAGGGTGGAACATAGTATGAGGTGGTGATATGTTAGGATGGAAATAGTAACGAGGGTGGTGATATGTAGGAAATGGACATGTAAAACGAGTGGTGATCATGTAAGGGTGGAACATAGTAATGAGGTGGTGATATGTAGGGTGGAACAATAGTATGAGGTGGTGATATGTAGGGTGGACATAGTAATGAGGTAGTGATATGTAGGGTGGAACATAGTCGAGGTGGTGATATCGCCTAGTGGGACAGTGTTTGAGACTCCATTTTCTCGTCCTAATAGGACAGTGCCATTTGTGTTCTTGGTAATGTTTTCTCTCTGCTGTCTGAGTGTGCGTGTATGTAAGTACAGGCTTTTCCTTTACTCAGGTTTTATAGCCAAGTATATGAATGATGCTCATTAGGGTTATTATTGTTCATAGGAACTGTTTCTCATCTGTCCTGCACGGCAAGCGGTACCGGGAGTGCAAGTCTAGGTTCCAAAGGCTTATAACACAGCTTCTACCCCAAGCATAAGACTCCTGAACATCTAGTCAAATGGCTAACCCAGAGTTTTATTGCTTCCCCCCCCCCTCTCTTTACACCATTGCTACTCTCTGTTGTTATCATCTATGCATATTCACTTTTAATAACTCTACCTACATGTACATATTATCATTACTCAGACTAACCGGTTGCCCCCGTCATTGACTTGTACCGTTAGCCCCCTGTAATATCAGTCTCTCTAGCTGTATTTTACGTGCTGATCTTAATTACTTGTTACATTTATCGCTCTTATTCTTTATCTGTATTTTTTTTAACTGCATTGTTGGTAAGTGCTCGTATAGTAAGCATTTTCACTGTAAGTTCTACTACATTTGTTTGTATTTTCGGCGCATGTGCAGCCTTTTGAATATTCAAAGCTTAAGAATATTCTAGACTTATCAAGATATACAACTTTAGAATATAGTCAGGGCTTATCAAGATCAAGAAGCATGTTTATGGTTTCAATGAGGAATACAAATCTAACAGTAACATCAAAGTAGTAACTGCTGTCAACCTCTCTTTATAGGAATAGTGAAATGCTTCTCACACTCATTCTAAACAACACTTATCTCATTAATACAGCGGACAGGATCTGAACCAGGATGTTCTCTCCGTATCTATTTCAGAGTGTTTCTGAGGGACGTTAATCAGTCTGGTTAAACCAGATGTCTCTCTGATCTTTAGAAGTGTTCCTGAGGGGCCATTAACAGTATGGATCTAAACCAGATGGTCTCTCTGATCTAGTTCAAGAGTGTTTCCGAGGGACGTTTAATCAGTATGGATCTGAACCAGATGTCTCTCCGATATATTTCAGAGTGTTTCTGAAGGGACGTGTAATTCAGTATGGATCTAATCCAGATGTTCTCTTTGATCTATTTCATGAGTGTTCCTGAGGGACGTTAATCAGTTATGGACTAACCAGATGTCTCTCTGATCTCTCAGAGTGTTCTGAGGGCCGTTAATCAGTATGGATGTAAACCAGATGTCTCTCTGATTCTTCAGAGTGTTCCTGAGGGACGTTAATCAGTATGGATCTAAACAAGATGTCTTCTGATCTCTTCAGAGTGTTCCTGAGGACGTTAATCAGTATGGGATCTAAAACCAGATGTTCCTCTCTGATTTTCCAGAGTGTTCGCGAGGGACGTTAATCAGTAATGGGATTAAACCAGATGTCTCTCTGATCTAGTTCAGATTGTTCCTGAGGGCTGTTAAATCAGTATGGATTAAACCAGATGTCTCTGATCTATTTCAGAGTTTGTTCCCTGAGGGGCATTAATCAGAATGCAGCCGTGTTAAACAAGAAGTTCCTGGATAGACCCACTTTTGAGCTTCAGGTAAGCTCACCACTCTTTTAAAGCCTTTGGTTTGTTAAAATAATACTGTTACTCCATTCCAGGAGGTTGGTTGAATTGGTTGAATTATGTCAATCTAATGTCAAATGTATGTTTATGTAGAGTTTTCTTTCACGAGTCTTGCACTGCATTAGGAGAGCTTAACGAGACTGGTGGAACAGTGAAATCAATAAAGACGGTTCAGAACGGTGACTTGATGGCCTTCAATATTATTTATTGCTGACACTTAGCGGAGCAAGCTCTTTCATCGAAAACACTGGTTTAATACTGTTAATGAACTGTAAAATGTACGGTTATTTTAGGGCTGTCCCCAACCCCTAAAAATCTTGGTCACCCCAAAGTTGTCTGTTCTTTCGACCAATCAATTGCTAAAATGTTTTAAATGTGTATTGTTCCATATATAGTCACACCCAATGTGTTTTAATAAAATCAGCTATATGTATTGAGCTTGTCTGATGCTTTAAGCTTACGGTTTGATTAAATTAGGCAAATGCCTCAAGAGGGAGCCAGAGATCTAGATAACCAGAATAAAACAACCTTAACCTGACCCAACTATTCTCCTCCGGCTCCTGCTGGCTTTCGCAGATTCTGCCATTACTCTCCTGAAGTTGCCGGTAATAGGCTACACGAGGAATCGGCTACATTTCTCATGTGGAATGTCAATTTTTCTTAGCATGGTTTTCATATGCACATTTTCGTGAAACATTTTACTTGAATTTATAATATCGTCTTCATATCTCAAAATCATTACCATGTGGTTAATCTCAATTCTATCCAAATCTAAATGAAAATGATACAAACCTAAAAAGTAACTTCTATTGCCATTGCCAAATATGTTAAAATAGCCTACATAAAGCCAACAAATAAAAACATTGCAGCCTGCAGGTAGAACATTTTTGATTAAAAAAAAGGATATATACAGTACCAGTCAAAGTTTGGACACACCTACTCAAAACTCAAGGGTTTTTCTTTATTTTTACTATTTTCTACATTGTAGAATAATAGTGAAGAKATAAACTATGAAATAACACATATGGAATCATGTAGTAACCAAAAAAGTGTTAAGCAAATTAAAATATATTTTATATTTAAGATTATTTAAAGTAGACACCCTTTGCCTCGATGACAGCTTTGCACACTCGTCGATCCCCAAATGACCACATTTATATGCCTTCATTTGCGCTCCGGCCAGATAGCCTCTAGGCTCCTACGTATCTAAGGGTTTTTCTTGATCCAGATAAAAGCAGATATCAGTTTATCTATGGAGAAAAATATATATTTTCTCATAAAGATAGGAATGCATTGAAATAAGTATAAAAACGTATGTAATAAATTCATTTTAACAGGGTTAATTATTCCGCTCAAGGAAAGAGAAAGTAAATCCCAGCGTTCAAGATTCTGTTTCAGGCAGAGTATCAAGGGAGGGAAACTGGCTTTATAGAGATCTTAGTAAATTGTGCGTGACCCAAATTCACAAATATTTCAATTTCTGTTTAGTCACCCTGAAGGGCACATGACAAAAATTTTCGCTTGTCATTGTGGGGTATGTGAGGTATTGTGAGGTATTGTGAGGTATTGTGAGGTATTGTGGGGTATTGTGAGGTATTGTGAGGTATTGTGGGGTATTGTGGGGTATTGTGGGGTATTGTGTGTAGATGGGTGAGAAAAGACATCCATTTAATCCATGTTGAATTCAGACTGTAACAACATGTGTCCAGGGGTATGAATACTTTCTGAAGGCTCTGTAATAGTATGGTTGTGTCCCAAATGACAACTTATCCCCCTATGTAGTGCACTACTTTTGACTAGGGCTCTGGTCAGAAGTAGTGCACTGAATAGAGAATAGGMTGCCATTTGGGACTCACATGGTCATTTGAATTCTCTTAACAAGAGGGGTTGAACTCTACAGCACTACAACGAAATTAGCATAAAAACGTTTTGACAGCGGTACGCTTAAATTACTGTATAATGAGCTGTGATTTAAAAAGCCATTTCGGGAATATTTTATCTCGTCTCTTCAAGGCTCAAGGGCACCGTATGCTCCTTTTTTCCTACCATTTCAAATCTGTGTCACATATTGGAATAATTAACGCCTCCCCCTTTTGGTAACTATGTTAAACGCAGACGAGGGTCTACGGCAGTTTTTAAAGCCTTCAGGCATTGTCTTCATTATGACAAAGTTCACGTGGTCTCCTAAATTAACCACTGAAAACGATCTGCTGAGATTCCTGTTCCTTTTAAATCTTCTTCATTCAACCAATGGAAGCGTGGCACCCTACTAGCGATTCCACTCTTGATCTTGCGGGATCATACCACCATTTGTGAATTTTGCCCGCACGAGCGTGTGGATGATATTCGCGTCTCTTGAATCTTAAGTCATGCTCCTGTTAGTCTGTGTGCTAGTTTGGTGACAGCCCCTCGGGTATATGACTGCAAGGTGACTTGGTACTCGATAGGAAGGAGGTTCTTGAAACTATGCGTGTCCGATTTTCTAATTAGACTCTTGTAGTCCCAACAGTAGATTTTGGTGTCTTGCCATTTGCTCCCCAAGCGTTTTGACTTCTAACATGTTGAATGAGTACAAGCTGTTAGTGTCCCCTATCCTCTGCAGCTCTTTGATAGAACCCCTATTGCTCCGGCTCTAATCTAGGCAACTCTTCTCGGCTGCGTTCCTCCTCCTCCCCGTCCTTCTGACTCTGGTTCCTCTACACACGCCTCTCTGTTTGTTGCGCTCATTGCTGGAAGAGGGTCTCCTTTCGTAGTCCTTGTTTTGATTGCTACCTCCCTTTCTCACCTCTCTCGCTACCTGTCTTGTCAAATCCTCTGGCAGGCATATGCCCTTCTCGTCCTTCTCTCTCTCCCTTTCTCTCCGGTTCTTTTCCCTTCCTTTATACATTGGTCCTACACGCTTACGTTCTCTTCCTTCCTCCACACCTATACGTCAACCTCTTCTCTCACGTGCTCTCAATAAGGTAACTTTCATCACCTCTCTCCTCTCTGCCCTTCTCGTGCCTAGGCATCTCCTCCCCTTCTCAGACGCGTCTTGTGCCCGTGCGCTTCTATTTTAAAGTCAGACTCACTTCTACAGTGTTCTTCTCGTCTAGAGCCTCCCATTTCTCCTCTCTCTCCACTGTCTCACCTCTTTCCTTCCCCTATCGCTCCCTTCTCTTTTCTCTCCTCCCTTTTCTCCTCTCTCCTCCCTGTCTCTAGTTCTCTCTTATGGTTGGTACTCTCTCTCCTCTCTCCTCCCTTTCCTTGTCTGATCCTTTCATTCCCTCTCTCCCTCTCCTCCTCTCTCCTCTCCAATCTCTCCTTCTCTCCTCTC
>NW_019950023.1:7618-9284 GCF_002910315.2 Salvelinus sp. IW2-2015 | reverse complement strand
ATCTCGAAGGTAAATAAACTCTAAACTATTTCTGGACATATATTGCAACATTTTTAGTAAATGGATAAGCACGTTTTTCAAACCTTGTTTTAGTTATTTGTGCATTCCTATGTGAATAACTACAACCAATTGATTGATTATCAATTGGTTGTAGTATAATTGTAGGAGCCTACTTATTCATCTCTAGTTACATTCATTTTCTATTGTAGGTGACGAAGTGTGTTCAGATAGGTGAACTTGAGAGTGTACATGCCCTGTACACTAAATACGTGCCCAGGAGGAACAAGTCCGGCCTACAGGGGATGCTGCAAGACTCCAGGTGGCCACAATTATTCGGTGGACAGACATCAGGCTACAACAAATGAGGGAGTGCTCCGTTTCAAGCAAGAGTTCTCCAAGGCTGCCAGGGCATTTGTGTTGAAACCCACCAAGGGGGAGAAGACATGGTGTTTCAGGTCTGAGCTTCTAGACTGCATCGTTGACCGCTGTGCCCATGGTAAGTGTGCTATATTATGTCAGATGTAGACATAAAAATAGTTGACAATATGGGGTGAAAGAAGTTTATGCACATAGCCTTGTGGTCAACAGTACAGATGGCCAAGTCAGTTTGTGATGGTAGTTCCTCTGCTGGYTGAGAGGAAATKACCTAAAATGATTTGTGTAACTTATATCTAGGACCATCCCAGCAGACTCTCTTGAGTGCCCAAAAAGAGAGAGTGGCGGTCACCTTGGGGAAGCGGACTGGTGTTTCCGAAAATGGAGAAGGAGCAGGMYATTCAACAGCGAATTCAAAGATACACCCATCCATARAGGGAAWCGGRGTGGAATTGCTTTTCCACAGATTTTTTTTTCACCTTTTAAACAGACGTGTTTCCTTGTCTCGGACCTGCTGTTTCGACTCTCTCTCCCGGACCTGCTGTCTCAACCTCCGAATGCTCGGCTATGAAAAGCCAGCCGACATTTGCTCCTGAGGTGTTGAACTGTTGCACCCTCTATAACCATTGTGGTTGTTATTATTTTGATGTAAAAAGGGCTTTGTAAAATACATTTGATTTATTGATTGCTTGCTGTGTTGCATGCTTTGTATTAATTGTCTGAGTGATGGGACATTTTTATAGTATCTGTAATATTTTGGTGTGTATTTAATCTGCAACTTAACTTCTTAAAGCAGTAGAAAAAATAACAAAGTGTTCTCCATGCCCCTGATTCGGTAAAAAACTCAGGGATGGGGCTGGAGAAATTTAATCACTCTCAAATTCATAGACAGAGCAATCGGTGGAAGTACTGGCCATCCATGATAGCAAAGTTATAGTTTTAACCATGTTTTGGGG
Organism: Salvelinus sp. IW2-2015; assembly: GCF_002910315.2. Classification (NCBI taxonomy): domain Eukaryota; kingdom Metazoa; phylum Chordata; class Actinopteri; order Salmoniformes; family Salmonidae; genus Salvelinus; species Salvelinus sp. IW2-2015. Next base: position 7,953 of record NW_019950023.1, on the reverse strand, counting down.
CTATATTGTGTTTTTATTTTTTTATTTTTTTTACAAACGTTGGAATAAAACAAGCTTATGTTTTGGGTTCTGATGGGGTACGACAGTTGAACTAAGCTCATGAGACATTTATAAGTCATATTCTTCAAGAGTCAATGGGTACATTTAATTAATTTATAAGTGCAAAAATGTATGGAGCAAATGCCGTTTGCTCCTTTTAGGTAAGCTACTGTTGTAGTGTCTATTGATTTTGTGCATAATGCAAAGACCACAGCCTTTCACAGCCTTTCCTGTGAATCCTCTTCTTGTTATATTGGAACTTGTAAAAACAACGTAATAACCCTGTAATTTACTAT
>NW_019950023.1:0-1593 GCF_002910315.2 Salvelinus sp. IW2-2015 | reverse complement strand
AGTCACTACTCTAGCAACAGGGCCAGCGGGTAAAGTGCACGTTGAAAGTAGTTGTATCTTCCAAGCAAGTTTCTCTGGTTCCACTTGAACTTGTTGTTATAGTGGACGAGCTAACTAATACAATTTTTTACACAAGGCGCTGGCATTAGATCTATGTCTTGAAATAAGTACAGGAGGCTAGATTTACTAAATTAACTGGCTTTGTTTAAACTCAAACCCTATGTAGATGCCACTTGCTTCTGGGTATGTGCGCCTTATGGAAGAGATCACACACACAGGGATTTGCTGTACACCTTATCCAATTATCCCGTGTGCACATAGGGTGAACTGGCAGTAAGCAGCCAGTCTGTATGCTCTTCAAACAAAATCATAAGTTAGTCTGGTACCAAAACTAAATCAATTTTTTTCCTGCGTCAGGGCATGGCATGTGACAGGCGAAATTATTTGAGTGTATCAAGAACTGCAACGCTGCTGGGCTTTTCACGCTCAACAGTTTTCCGTGTGTATCAAGAATGTTCCACCACCCAAAGGACATCCAGCCAACTTGACACAACTGTGGGAGGTAGTGGAGTCAACATGGGCCAGCATCCCTGTGGAACGTTTTCTACATCTTGTAGAGTCCATGCCTCAATGAACTGAGGCTGTTCTGAGGGCAAAAGGGGATGCAACTCAATATTAGGAAGGTGTTCTTAATGTTTTGTACACTGTGTAAATAGGCTACCAGCTAAATACTGTATATAGTTAGAGATAGACTAGACTGCATTGTCTGCATAATAGGAGAGTGCTGAACATAAATACATTGTAAGGAAGGGCAGTTGGGCATACAATTCGTATTGGACAAATCCAAGCAGTCCCTCATTTCTTCCGTTTCATGTCTAATGAACACGACCAATACCAAAGTATTCAAACATTTGGACTTTTTCCACAATTTGTTATGTTAAAGCCTTATTCTAAAATGGATTAAAAAAAATTAAACTATCATTAATATACACAATGAGAAAGCAAAAACCGTTTTTTAGAAATGTCTGCAAATGTATTAAAAATAAAAAACTGAAATACCTTATTTACATAAGGTATTCAGACTATTTGCTATGAGACTCGAAATTGAGCTCAGGTGCATCCTGTTTTCATTGATCATCCTTGAGATGTTTCTACAACTTGATTGGACTCCACCTGTGGTAAATTCAATTGATTGAAGATGATTTGGAAAGGCACACACAGTGCAGTTGACAGTGCATGTCAGTGCAAAATCCAAGCCATGAGGTCGAAGGAATTGGCCGTAGAGATCCGAGACAGGATTATGTCGAGGTTAACATCTGGGGAAGGGTACTAAAACATTTCTGCAGCATTGAAGGTGCCCAAGAACACAGTGCCCTCCATCATTCTTAAATGGAAGAAGTTAGGAACCACCAAGACTCTTCCTAAAGCTGGCACTCTGAAAGAGCTCCAGGGTTCCTCTATGGAGATCAGAGCACCTTCCAGAAGGACAACCATCTCAGCAGCACTCCACCAATCAGGCCTTTATGGTAGAGTGGACAGACGGAAGCCACTCCTTAGTAAAAGGCACGACAGCCCGTTTGCGAGTTTGCCAAA
>NW_019950022.1:7190-9284 GCF_002910315.2 Salvelinus sp. IW2-2015 | reverse complement strand
GTGGGGTGTTGTGGTAAAGAACACCACACACAGCAGATACAATGATGTCAGAACCACAGCAATCTATACTAAATTAAGAACACCACACAGCAGATACTATTAGGTTACAGAACACCACACACGAAGCAGTGACTATAGACGGTTACAGAACACACCACAGCAGAACTAATAGAGTTACAAACACCACACAGCATATACTATAGATTACAGAACACCAACACCAGCAGATTACTATTAGTAGAGTTACAGGAACACCACACGCAGGATACTATAGAGTTACAGAAACACCACAGCAGATACTATCAGAGTTACAGAACACACACAGCAGTACTATAGGTAGTTACAGAAACACCACAGCAGGATACTATAGAGTTTACAGAACACCACACAGCAGATACGTATAGAGTTACAGAACACCACACACAGCAGATACTATAGAGTTACAGAACACCACAGCAGATACTATAGAGTTACAGAACACCACAGCAGATACTATAGAGTTACAGAACACCACACACAGCAGATACTATAGAGTTACAGAACACCACAGCAGATACTATAGAGTTACAGAACACCACAGCAGATACTANATGATATAGTGTGTGTTACCAGAGACGGAATTGTGTAAAACAACATGACCTGCACCAAAGTCAGTATATTAACCAAGGACTAGATAGTGTATTTTTACCTGGAGTTTTTCTCTTATTGTAGSCTACTACTTTCACCACTTTTAGTCTTGAAATCTTTGGTTGTTTACTACACTACTCMCTCTGTTTAGCASATGGCCTCTCATGAGAATCTTTAAAGAAATGGGTGGGGCTAAGGCWTAAGAGGGTGTGAATGTTGCTGAATAGGTGTAGACAAAGAACAGCTCTCCAGTAGGTGCACCAAAACATTCAAGGATMATTTTCTCAAAAGTGAGGTTACAAGTTTATCAACTTTTGAAGCAGAATTACTTTTCCATTGTTCCTCAACTTTTATGCAACGCAAAAAAACAAACATATTTTGCTACATAAGACCGAATCGGAATGGAGAATGAAATAGGTTACACACTGATATGTTAGATGTTGTACACAAATAGGATCAGAGGTGTGTGTGTATGTACTAACTGTTCCCAGGTAGCAGGGTGTGTGTGGTGTTCAGAGGGGTCAGGCTGATGGACGGGGGCTGCTGCACTGCCTGCAGGAGGGGGCAGAGATTTACAGAACACCACACAGCAGATACTATAGAGTTACAGAACACAGCAGATACTATAGAGTTACAGAACACCACACAGCAGATACTATAGAGTTACAGAACACCACACAGCAGATACTATAGAGTTACAGAACACCACACAGCAGATACTATAGAGTTACAGAACACAGCAGACACTATAGAGGGGGAGAAAAGGTGAAGATAATAGAATGACTTACTGCTGTAGGAGCTGGACACAGTCTCAGGACATGGAACAAACAAATAACAATCCTTCTGGTGAAACGCTGCCATGATCTTAAAGGCACTTTACAATGTTGACATGATTCATAACACATTGCCCTACGGTTTAGAGTCAGTTCAGAATGTTTAAAATCAGGTTAGAATGTTTAGAGTCAGTTCAGAATGTTTAAAATCAGGTTAGAATGTTTAGAGTCAGTTTAGAATGTTTAAAATCCGGTTAGAATGTTTTAGAGTCAGTTTAGAATGTTTAAAATCCGGTTAGAATGTTTAGTCAGTTTAGAATGTTTAAAATCAGTTTAGAATGTTTAGAGTCAGAGTCAGGTTAGAATGTTTAGAGTCAGTTCAGAATGTTTAGAGTCAGTTCAGAATGTTTAGAGTCAGTTCAGAATGTTTATAGTCAGTTCAGAATGTTTAGAGTCAGATCAGAATGTTTAGAGTGAGATCAGAATATTTAGAGTGAGATCAGAATGTTTAGAGTCAGATCAGAATGTTTAGAGTCAGATCAGAATGTTTAGAGAAGGATCGAATGTTTAGAGAAGGATCAGAATGTTTAGAGTCAGATCAGAATGTTTAGAGTGAGATCAGAATATTTAGAGTGAGATCAGAATGTTTAGAGAAGGATCAGAATGTTTAGAGTCAGATCAGAATGTTTAGAGA